>NC_060887.1:1127092-1179723 GCF_014805685.1 Silurus meridionalis | reverse complement strand
TCTTAAAATCTGCCTGGGTTTTTTTCCTATATCTGTAAATCATCCTTTGTTTTGTTTTGTGCAGACTTTGTATAAAACGTGTTTTTTATTAGTTTTACAAACCACGGCTTTAGTTTTAACACACCAGCACTTTTCTCCAAATGCTTTTCCTAATTTTCATAGCTCTCGTCGTCGTTTTCAAATCTTCTTAAAATATATTTCTTATGCCATAATACTTCTTTATATAACATTTCCTGTCTTACTCTCATCCTGCCTGCATCTTAAGCTCATGCTCTCTCATGCTTACTTCCTGTGTGTTTTGGACAGTGTACCTCTTATACAAATTCTTGCAACTATTCTCCTACCTTCTTTATTATCTGACGATGTGTTGTGCCTATTAACCTATTACTCTTCTCACTTTTATATTTATATATATTTTTATATGATTTTTCACCCACGTTTCTACTTGTGTTTTGAAAATATGCATATGCTGTTTGAGTATAGTTAAGGCATGTTGCCTGCATGCTGTTTGCTTATTTTACTATTTTTATTTTACATTATATTTTCCTATCTTTTCCTTCCGGCCGACACACTGCCTGGTGTACGTGGTCACCACTTTTACCGCCATGGCATATATCTGTTTTCTGGAGTGACTATTGTTCCTCAGCCTCTATTTTCCACCTCGAATATCTCTTCCAGTTCATACTCATGACACCTCTACATTTTTCCCCTTATTTTCCTAAAACTGCACAAACCTGAGTGCGCATGTGTGTCTTTGTCTGGGGGGTTTGTTTGTGTTTTGGGTGGCAGGGTGGGGGTGTTTGCTCTTTGTTGTTTAAAAAGGGAAAATGGAGAATTTCGGTTTACATTTTTGTATTTGTGATTGTTGATTTGTCAATAAACAGAGTTATAAAAAAATAAAAAAATTAAAAAATAAAATATCGATTGCTGCAAAAGTCTAATGTAAACTGTGTAAAACCTCAGACTGACAGCCACTGACAATAAATGAATATCTTCGGCAGTAGGTTCGGCTCAGGAGGTGATAATTACACAGCTTTAGTTTTATAGGAAATAAATCTGTATTGAAAATAATTGACATTTTAATTAGAAAATAAAATAAACAGTTATTGAACAGTATTCACAGCATCAGTTTAAATATTAAATCACAATAACACAGAGACACTAAAATTGACAACCACCAAACAAACAAACAGCAAGAAGCAGCAGCGATTAGCAACAACTAAAAACATTACAAATTCTTCTATTGAACATTTCTTTATACAGGTACCTGGTAAGTCCTCTAAATAATTATGGCAGAATATTGTAGATTATTTAGTAGAAGACTCGAAAAGTACAAAGTCATTATTTAGTTTGCATGGGTAACTAGTCGGCTAGCTAAGATTAGCTTTTATAGTTTAACTTTTATATTAATCTAACAAATGGACCTAATAATTAGTATAGAATCTATTAGATACAATGAAGTAGCTTAATTTAACCTATTTATCCCATATTTTAATCAAACTCATGTAACCTGTTTACTCCAAGTATAATTAACATAATATACTAATAAATAGAGTAGAATAGGGTCAGACTGGGACTACAATTTTAATAATCCTTGCAGCCGTGGCATGTTTTATCTGTTGTGGAATTCCTTGTCATTGTTTAGACAATACGCATAGCCCCAGTGTATAAAATTACAGGTGAAGAGTCTTCAGAAAACATCTCCACAGATATGGATCAAAACATCTATGTGGATTTGGATGGAGGGATTATGGCCCTAGTCAAGAAAAAATGACTGTAACAAACGCTCCTTATAACTAAAAGCACTAAACTCTTTCTACGCTTTAATTCTGATTCTTTGATTATATCGTATATAAATCATGTTGTTGTTGTGTGTATTTTATGCTGTGTGCAGGAACATGGCAGCTGGTGAACAAAGGTGGCTTCTGCAAGGTATGCGCCTGCATCAAGGCACGTGTGCGTACATCAAAGCATGTGCTGAGGGTATCACTCAACTTTGACACCTCTAGACCTACCTGCGATGCTTGTTTTTCTTGTTCTTCAAAAGCACTGCCTGTGGTGCCTGGAGCAGCCCACCTGTCCTTTAGGTAAACAGTGCCATAATTTACCCCGTAAATGGTTCAGGTTTCCACCAAAAAAGGACGAATTTGTTTGGGAAACTGATGAGGACCGTTCAGACCGGTGATGGACATTCTGCACCATGCTGACATGTTCTCCCCAGATGGAATGTGGCTAGATTCCATCCAGAACTCTGTCTATGATCTTCCTGCAGGACTTCAGCTGATCACCCGTATCTATCTTATTACCCTTGTCTAATCGCTTGGAGTTACTGCCAGCTCGCTGGTTGCACTCACAGTTTTCGTTCAAGGACTTCGTCATGCAAAGCACCTTTGTAACGCTACACCATCACCTTCTGTGGCTGTGTTCTATGGACAACTGAACCAGCGAAACATCGTGATTGGAATTGTCGCCCTATCCTTTGTCGCAAATGTCACCTCAATGGTATTCTCATCGAGATGTCACGGTGGTGATTTGAGTGTGGTCTTCACTGAAGTCTCACAGTTCTATATCTGCTCACTGGATCAGACGGGTATCACTCATTCCAGTAAAATAAAAGGCAAGTGAGTCTGGACATCAAGGACAGGAACTGAAAGCTAAACCTCTCCATGTCCAATAATAATTAATAAAATCAATAAAAACCTAAAATATGAAATCATGTTTATTGAAGTGTTCAACATCATTTAAATCCTGATTCTAAATCAGTGTTTCTCAACTGGAGGATGCTTTTAAGCTAAATAATGAAAATCCACATGATAAACTTTTGGAAAAATGTGACAAAAGTAAAATTGCACAATTATTAAAAGATGAAGTTAAACCATGATTTTTGTCTTCCTTTCAAACGCCGTATGACCTCCTCATGGATTCTTTCACTTAGTTTATATCCCTCTTGTGGGACAGGGGGCTGTGGCTCGGGGTCATAATGCTGAGGGGGAGGGAGGTCAGGAGGGAGAGGACTTAAGTACACAGTCCTGCTGCCCAGCACTCTGCCATTCATCTCCATGATGTCTACTCGAGCCTCATCAGGAGATGAAAGCGTCACACACCCGATGCCTTTTGAGCGTCTGTTCTCTATCATGACCTGTACGGGACAGCGAGCAGAAACACAACGCAAAGAGTGCACATCAACGTGTTAGAGGTTACGCAATATCAGAGCTCTCCACATTCAGAAAATACTCCAGCTGAGTCGGGAGGAAACCCCAAGTTACTGGGAAAGAAGGAAAATGTAAGGATCAGTAGTTATAAAGCTTGTGCAGTGAGGACAGTCCCAAATCTCAGGAAATCACGTCAACCGCCATCCACAGTACAGTCCAGATTTCTCAGCAGCAGTGTGACTGTCTACAGAACAACAACATCCAGTGTGTTCATCACTTCATTTACATTTCTTTGGTTAAAAAAACAGGAAGCATTGATTAGACTTTTGAGTAAGTTGTGCTGTGTGATTCATGATAATCAGTCACACTCAGACTATCCATAATAAAAAAGTCAGACTCATAAATAATATTTTACCTGATTATCTACACACAGTTATACATTTCTCACATTCTCTAAAGTCTCCAAAAGTCAAAGGACTTCAGCCTGTTCTTTGATCCTCCACCTTCTGCTCCTCAACCTTCTGCTTCTCAACCTTCTGCTTCTCAACCTTCTGCTCCTCCACCTCTAAAGAAGTGTCAGATAGAGATGGGTTATATATAACATTCAACATGCGCCCAATATTACAAGAAGAGTATCATCTTGATGAAGACTGTTTGTTCAGGTGAAATAACACAAGGCAGAACTTTCTCAGAAGCAGGTCAGAGTTTTTGCTAAGATTTTTGTATCCTGGTCAGGTGATTTACCAGAAGGCATACTTGCTAAGGCTATTTCTGTATCAGATATAAACTCATCCAATTGTAACACTGTACCTACACTTATTGTAGGAATACATACATTTTGAAAAAGGCCTCTAATGTTGAAGTGTCAGCAGATAAAGGAGCAGTATATAGTGATTTATATAATATTTGGAAGAAACAGTAGGTCATCATGTCTGTTTTATATGCAGAAGGTCTTGGGTTTGACCCACAGTGGAGACCATGCTATTTGAGCCTCTGATTTTAATTTCCTACTAGCAGGATTTACTTGTATTTTTATTTTGTTTGAGAAAATCTAAAAATGTTTCTATTTATACACATTGGACATCAGGCTTGTCGTAACAGGTTCCATGGTGTAGTGGTCATCACGTCTTAATTTACATGCAGAAGGTCCTGGGTTGAGCCCCATTGGAGCCTTGGCTTCTAATTTTGGAATGCTTTTTCTCAATTTCTGTTACAAGCAAAATGCAGAAACATGCAAAACTGTTCATTTATTTTCAGGATTGAGTAACAATTTTCAGTGATATAAACTTTAATCAAGTTTTATCAGGTGTTGCCCACTTTTCAAGAACTGTATACATCCAGAGTGAGAATAAGGGCTTTGAAAATCACGTTAGCCACTACACAATGGAACCAGTTAAGGGACCCTAATGGTGGAATTTCTTTCCGCTAGATACTTTTTATTTTATATTTACTTTCATTGTATTTTTATTTAAAAATCTTGGCCTGCTCCTCAGCATCGACTCAGCTTTTGTCTCTCTCCTAAAGTTTTATAGCCACTTTTGTGTGTAGCAGAGGTGATCACAACCACGCATGGTTTAAAGAAGAAGAAACACACTCTACATAATATTTGTTTTATACATGATTCCACTGGGAGTCAAACCCAGAACCTCCTGCATGTAAAGCAGAGTGATGAATCACTACATGGAACCTGTTTTTTGTTTTTGCATTAAGCATTAAGATGCTGGAATCTTTCACTGGTGGTCATGAGCCTACTGTGTGTGGTTTCTGAGAAGCCATTTACTCAGTAATGTCAGCAGCAGTAATAAACTCATTTGCGTGGCTAAAACTATTATTGGGCAAAACCTGGGAACATTTGAGTCAGTGAGTTTTCTAAGTTTAATTAATATTTTCCACTGAGATGTTGAGAGAGATGTTTATCTTTATGCACATTGGACATAATCCTTCTTAGCAACAGGCTCCATAGTGTAGTGGTCATTATGTCTGCTTTACACGCAGAAAGTCCTGGGTTCGAACCCCAGTGGAACCATGACCTTGAGTCTCTGATTCTTAGGAATGCTTTTTGTCCAATGCTGTTACAAGCACAATAGAAAAATGCTAACCTGTTATTTTTATTTGCAGAATTGAGTAAAGATTTGTGGGAATATCTTCAGGTTTAACAAAACTGTTCACAAAACATAAACCTCATTTACGTTTGCCAGCTGCATGGTTCCACTGAGGTTGAACCCAGAATCTTCTGCATGTAAAGCAGATGTGATGACTACTATATTATGGAACCACACAAATAAGCAGAAATATCGATTCAGGCAAAATGTTTTCCAGATTGCAACTATACAGTTTTTTCCACTGAGATTTTGAGAGAGATGTTTATCTTTATGCACATTGGACATCAACCTTCTCAGCAGCAGGTTCCATAGTGTAGTGGTCATCATGTCTGCTCGTCTGCTCCAAAGCGATTCCTGTAGTGAAACTCATTTGATTTTCTGTCAAATTCCTTCTCTTTAAGGAACATCAAACATCACTGAATTTACTAAAGTGGATTTCAGGAAAGTGATTGAATGCTCTCTGTGATGAAGAGACATTAGACATGATTTGAATTGAAAATCTTTATTCCTTTAAATAAAACTTTTAATTAGAATTTATTATAAATTAAAGATGGTAAAACAACATGCACACTAAAACATGAACGTTCAGCAGTTTCACCATCTTCCTCTATTCCTGAATCATTTTCCATCTCTTCAATTTGCTTCAAGATCCTCGAAGTGTTGTGACATCACATCAGACTGGTACAGAATCCAGGATCTCTGTGCTGTTGGGGGTCTTCAGTATGATTCTGGTCTCCAGACTGGTTAAAGTCACAATCCTCATTTAACATGGAAAAGATGTGAGCAAAGTGATTTGAGCTGAACCTCACTGCTTGTACAGTCAGACCCATAGCAGGTGCTGTAAACAGAAGTGCACAATTTTAGCTGCATATTAAAGTAAAAGTGGTTATGGCGATTATTTAAGATGCAGAGTAAAACTTCATTTGCATGTCATTCTTCTGAAACTGTTCCAATGCAGTTTACTAACTCATGGTCTGGCAGACTCAGAAACAGAAGGAAAAGAGGAGGATCAAAGCAGATGTCTTTGTTGTCAGGAAACAGAAGGAAGCGAGGCCAGGTAGCATGAATGAATGATTTATTTTCTAATAGCTCATAACACACATCTGACACGCTAATCACGTGTTCTCTCATTCTCTATTTTCAATGCACTTCTACTCCCCTAATGGTCACTTTAAGTATAACAACAACAGGTCACCACATGCAGTACAAACTAATTACACCTCAAATTAAACCCCACATTTTTATCAAAATCACATTCCAAACTGCAAACACGTGATTTCTATTAAATAATATAATTCTAAATATTTTAATACCCTACTGTGTCTAAACAGAGGAGCGCTATAGTAACTCATGTAGGGTTTACAATCACACACCACTGCGCTTGTCTTAACACCACCTGTTTTCAGCTTCCGCGTCTGCATTTGAATCATTGAAGCCCCGCCTCTTTTGTGACGTCGGTATCTCTGATAGCGCCCTGGACTCGCTTTTATTGTCATGACAACTTTGTTGTGCTGCAGTTCAACACAAACATTTACTGACCACAGCAATGAAGCGCAAACAAACAGCTGAAATGTTTTTAATTGTTTTTAGTGATAAGCGTCAATGTTTTGAACAATCCGCTCTCCAAGACGCCAAAAAAGATTTTTCAGCCAGAAAGAGCGACTTTCAGAAGAAAGAAGGAGAAATAATGACAGATAATAAGACGGGTAACAGCTACAGCTGCTTCTCCTGCTGTCAACTTTATTCAACTTTATTGTCATTGTACAGAGAACAAGTACAGAGACAATGAAATATAGTTATCATTTAGTTCCTAAAACCACATTAAATATCAATCTGTCATGCAGGAAATATAAAATGATTTTGTACTGACTGAGTAATGCAGCACTTATAAAATATTTGTACTACAACATTGTGTGTGTTTAAGACTGGTGCAGTTTTGCATGACTCTGTTCTGTTCACTGTTTTAACTAGAAGTTTATAATGATTTCTGTTTAACTTAAAGTTTGTTTTTATTTTGTAGATAAATTTAACGTTGCCAAGTGCAGAGATAAAAAAGGCAACATCAGAAGGCCAATGAATGCCTACATGGTTTGGGCGAGGAAACAGCGCCCATCTTTTCCAAGGCCAATCCAAATAGCAGCTCTGCAGAGATCAGCATGCAGCTTGGGATCGCGTGGAACAAACTGAGTGAAGAACAGAAGAAACCCTACTACACTGAATCATGGAGGCTTAAACAGGAACACGAACAGTTGTTTCCTGGTAGGTGAACTTTCTTTATAGACAAATGGCAAAATAACAAAACAAACGCATCAATTCTGACACTTTTATTGTTTTTATGTTGCTTCTTACTCTTTAAATTCTTCTTTTCTATCATGTAGATTGGGTTTATAAACCGCTTCCAAAGAAGGGAAGGAGAAAAGGCAGTTTGCAGAGTAGTGACTCACAGAGGAGACCTGATCATCAACCAAACCACCACATAGTCATGAACATGCCAGAAGAAGTACCAGTCCATGACCTCGTGCCTGAAGTTAGTGATCAGTTCCCGGCCTTAGCCACCAAGAACTGCTGTCTCCTAAAGACATCTGCTTTGATCCTCCTCTTTTCCCTTCTGTTTCTGAGTCGACTTTCTGCCAGACCAAGTGAGTTAGTAAACTGCATTGGAACAGTTTCAGAAGAATGACATGCAAATGAAGTTTTACTCTGCATCTTAAATAATCACCATAATCGCCACTCATTTACTTTAATATGCAGCTAAAATTGTGCACTTCTGTTTACAGCACCTGCTATGGGTCTGACTGTACAAGCAGTGAGGTTCAGCTCGAGGACGAGGAGGAAATCACTTTGCTCAACAACGACATCTTTTCCATATTAAATGAGGAATATGGCTTTTTTAACCAGTCTGGAGACCAGAATCATACTGAAGACCCCCACAACAGCACAGAGATCCTGGATTCTGTACCAGTGTTTGATATCGACAGCTTGAGGATCTGTTGAAGAAACTTGAAGAGATGGAAAATGATTCAGGAATAAAGGAAGATGGTGAAATCTGAACGTTTCATGTACTTTAGTGTGCATGTTGTTTCACCATCTTCATTTTATATTAAATTTTATTTTAAACAACTTTTATATAAGGAAATAAAGATTTTGTATGACAATCATGTCTAATGTCTCTTCATCACAGAGAAAATTCAATCACTTCATTTTCTTTCTTGAAATCCACTTTAGTAAAGTCAGTGATGTTTGATGTCCTTAAAGAAAAGGAATTTGACAGAAACTGACGTTGAGGTATTTTCTTGCAGCTTTAGTGCTTTGTTTAAATTAAATGTGGGGCAGAACCTGATTCACTTAAACATCTGTACTTGATAATTGAGCACATGGATTAGCACAAGAAATTCAGTGAGCATAAGTAAAATGATCATGTCGTCTCAGCTTCATCCAGAAAACCTGGAAGTTTAACAAGAAAAAGCTGTTGGTTTTATTGACATGTACACACACATTAAGACACTTTTAAGGACTCATTAGAACAATGTTTAGTGTATGAGAGAGAAAATGTCAATAAGAATTTGATTAAACGCACACACAGATGAAAATTCTTACCTGTAGCGCCTCCTTGTTGTGGGTTATAGATTCATACTGGGACTTCAGGACACTGTGAGCCTCTCGTTCTTGCTCACGCTCCTAAAACACAGCCATGAGGAAGAGGATGAAGGATTTAGTCATTAAGGGTTTAGTCATTAATGTTCACATCCACAATGAGGCTCTACTAATATTACCTTCACCACCAGCTTGTGTGTTTAAACCTGAATAAATCCACTATTAAACCATTAAAAACATTTTAACAAGTTATCACAATTTATATTTGAGTAAATATTTGAACACTTTGTCTTTTCCTAACACTGTTTATCAGTTCATTTCTGCTGAACTGAAGCCATTTTTCTTTCCTCTCAGTTTAACAGCAGTTACTGAAGCACACAGAGGAACAACTCAGTCATACACTAGGACACATTTCACTACCACATTTATACCTGTTTTACATCTTTATTATTTCCTATAGTGTCCATTTACTGTGTAAATGTAGATCAAAATACAGAAACAACATGAAAAGCGAAATACAATTATTTAGCAAAATTAGCTAACTAGCCAGCTAGCTATTTTTTAGCTTTAATAGTTTTCCTTCTCAGTCTAAATATCAGATTTGTAGTGAACTATAAGTAAACTCTTGGTATCTATAAGTTTATTGGTCTCCTACACCATTAGCTGAAAGGTCCATTTCTGCTCACTGCAACATTTATGGAAATAAATGATAGATAGATAGATAGATAGATAGATAGATAGATAGATAGATAGATAGATAGATAGATAGATAGATAGATAGATAGATAGATAGATAGAGATTTATTGTAATTGCATTGTACAGGTACACAGCAATGAAATGCCGTTTGGCATTAACTAGAAGTGCAAAATGTAGCTATCGTGCAAAAGGGCAGATAAATATATGTCATATTTACAGCAAGTGATAAAGTGATAAATATGTAAACATATGTACAGTGGATAAATATAAAGGCAGTAACAGTGCAGAGATGTGTGGACATCATTAAGAAGTACAGGATGGATCTAAGTCTATGGCATTGAAGAGTAATGTGCAGAAGTGAAGATTACAAGATTATGGCATTTAAGAATTATCAAGCTAAATAACCAGTCTATAATTTTGTCAAATTTATTTACTTTTTCCTGCAAGTCTGTGATCTTTATGCTAATGATCAGGAGTAAACACAAAATGAGGAACATCGCTTTTCCCCTCTTCACTCCGGTACCGATGGTCCTGATCACCTTTCCGCCTGTTTGGGGATTTTATGGGTGACTTGTTTCTCAATAATAATAATTATAATAATAATAAATGATAAACTCTGTGTTTTAAAGAGAATAAAATCCATAAAGCTCGGAAACTCACCGTTCAGGGTCGTACAGTTCACTTCATCCCGACAGAGGGTCTTCATCCTCCACCTGGAACACGGCGTCTCTCGGAGCTACAGGAGGAAAATCCAAGCGATGCTGAGGAAAGAAAAGTCCAAACAAATAAAATCAAATAAATAATATAAATATTTCATATAATAAAAATTATTATATGTATATCTTTTCAGCTGATACACACTGTGTGGTCAAAAGTATTTGGACACTTGTCTTTTCCAGCCAGATGTGATTCATAAATTCACCTAAAAGGCACTTAAATGCACCATACAGCCAATTAACATGCAAACTGTTGAAACACTTCATATAAACAGAATGTAGAATCACTGAAAGCATTTTAAATGGGATTTAAATACCGCTACAGAGGAAGCAGGAGCTTTTCTGTAGCTATTATTGCTTTAATGTTCATGGCACAGGACCAAATATCAGTTTATTTTATCTTTCCATAATGAGCTGGAATAAATCATAAATGCTGTGGTGACCCCCGTGTGTAATGCTGCATGATGGCACTGCTGGAGGATTACACCAATGGAAGATTAAGGAGAAAAGAGTCTCCAGGGACCATGATGATTTCTTGGCCCATGATGATGACTGGCTAATAAGCTGATTTAGATTCCTACAGCTGTGCTCCTGGATCTATGTGCTGAATTGGGTCCAGTACTACAGAGGGCAACAGGTTGTTTTAGTGGAAATGTCTTGATTCATAATATGATGTATATATATATATATATATATATATATATATATATATATATATATATATATATATATATATATATATATAAAATATGATATGATGTACCTGTTCCAGACTGTGCTGTAGACTACAACAGGTTCATACAAATTATTCAGTCATGTAAATTCAGCTTGATTATATTTCATATATGATGAAACTCAAAACATCAGTGCTTATGCTCCACAAGTTGGTTGTGAGATGGAGGAGAAGGAAAAATTCTGGAGTGAGTTATATAGAGTGGTAGAAGGTGTTCCTAGGAATAAAAGATTGGTGATTGGGGCAGATTTAATGGGCATGTAGGTGAAGAGAACAGTGGTGATGAGGAGGTGATGGGTAGGTATGGCTTTAACCTCTCAGTCGTCGGAGTTGCGCCAGCGCAACTGATATCCCATTGTTCTCAGGTGTTAATGTTTAGCAATAGATCCCACTACATGCCCTGAGAGATGGTGGTGCCCAGGAACCTGAATGACTCCACTGCTGCCATAGTGCTGTTCATTATGGTGAGTGGGGGGAGAGCAGGGGGTTTCTCCTAAAATCCACAATCATCTCCACTGTTTTAAGCGTGTTAGGCTCCAGGTTTTATGACTGCACCATGTCTTTCAGGCCTTTCTTCACTGAAGCAGGGTCGTTGGCTGAAAACTGATTCTACAGCTATTTAGAGTAGCTCCTCTTAGCCACTCTATTAGGATCAATGATGAGGATTAATCTTCCTCATATTAATGAATAAATCATGTACTACAGTATTTGAAAATAACTTGAAATCCTGTCAACCGAGAACAGAAAGCTGAGGGTACATTGGGAACAAGTCTCCCAAAACTGGAAAGTTGCAATCTGGAAACATATGCAGGTGCAGGTGATTGTGTGGATCCATAGGGTAGTGGTCATCACATCTGCTTTACACACAGAAGGTTCTTCTGCGACCCCAGTGGAACCATGCAGCTAGCAAACATGAATGAGGTTTATGTATTTGTCACAAATTGTTACTTAATCCTGGTATTAAATAAACAACTTTTGGTGTTTCTGCATTGTGCTTGTAACAGAAATGGACAATAGGAATTCCAAAAGGCTCAAGGGCATTGCTCCACTGGGGTCGAATCCAGGACCTCCTGCGAGTAAAGGAGATGTGGTGACCGTTAAAGCTGTAAGAGAAGTTGGACACTAAGGAAGGAGAAAAGGAGAACTACAGGGAATAAAGTTGATCAGTCACACCATGAAGTTATAGGAAATAGTGGAAGCCAGGCTGAGTTTATTCATTAGTTATTTATCCAGTTATCATCTGTTAACCTGTTATTTCAACAAAACCAGATTTTCTCCTGCAAACCAAGTTCAAGAAAATGCTACAAGGAATTGACTCCCATGTCGTGTTTGCTGGACTTTAGAATGTAATACTTTATTGCACTGAGGTGCTTTAGTACCTAAAGGTCTTCATTTAAACATTTATTATTTTAGAATGATTAATTTTATTATTATTATATGCAGATTTACATATTTATGAAACCCAAAGAGATAAAATTATTACATTTCCAATAATTGGTTTGATTAAACAATGTTATTTGAGTGTTATACAATCAACACATCCTCGTCAAAGCAAGGAACATTCATAAACCCCCAAAAACTATAATAATGATGATAATAATAATAATAATAATAATAATAATAATAATAATAATAATAATAATAACTGCAGTTGGTTGTCAGATGTCAGTCTCACACTGCCCTCTAGTGGTGTTTTGTTGTCTAGTTATATGTGATGATCTTTTACAAAGCAAGATATTTTTCTTGATAATATTAAACTGTCTAAAACTTAAACTGTTTACTGTTTAACATACAGGGGGTTCATGTTAAATTTTAAGCTAAATGTTTGTGATATAATTAAATGAAACAGAAGTTAAATGAAGCTGATTAAAATTAATGTAATTTTGTGTTTTTTGAGAGACTGCTGAAAGGAAATTTCAGGAACTATCTATGGATTCAGACTCGGTCGAGCTGAAACGGTGAAGCGACTCTCCTGAACCCCATTGTTTTAGAAGTGATTGAACTGAACTCTCTTGAACCGAGTCACTTGAACTGAATCTAAGGAGTCAAAATCACCAAACCGAATCATTTTGAACTGAATTGACCAAACTGAATGGACTGAATTATTAAAATGAATCTATTAAATAGTTCTTTCTGATGTTTTTCTACTAACTGCAGTTGTCAAAAGTTATACTTGAACTATGATGTTATGAGGCTGCATTGGAACTAAACTTTATAGTATTGTGTGATCAGATGAACCCATGAAGAACTCATGTATTGTAAACTGATTTAATCTCTGTGTTATTGTGATTTAATATTTAAACTGATGCTGTGAATACTGTTCAATAACTGTTTATTTTATTACTTTAACTTCTGTTCATGTAAAATTGGGTTTAAACAAAACCTTTATTTTATTATCATTTACTTTTGTCCCGTTTTCCCAACATTTTATCATGTGGATTTTAATTTTTAGTTAAATTTAAATGATGTACAATAATAATTTAATAATATAAACAAAACACACTATATTTAAGATATTTATTCATTTTGAAGTAATAAAAAATATTGAGTTACAATAATCACTGATATGTTTGTACTTTATTATATGTAGGACATGTCCAGCTTGATCTCCTCTTTTTCTTTCTCTGGTTTTCTTTCTCTAGTGCTGAAGTCATATTGCTGAACAGCTGTACAGCTTCCTCCAGTCACTCTCGGTTTCCATCCTCATTTCTCTTCCTCACCTAAGAATCTTTGTTTCCTCAGAGATTTTCTGCGACTCTTTGGGTTTGTAGAGGTTCAGCTTTCTGTTTCTGCTGTTTATATATATATAAGTGCTTTTTCTAAGCATTTTTTATCAGTTATGTCGACTTTTTTTATGTCGCCGAACCCTAATATCTCGAGCACAAGGGGGGAAAAATTTGCCATTTAATGTCGGTTATCTCGGTGCAGCCGCAGAAGAACTCACGGAAGTGGCGGAAAAATCAAGCCTTACAGCTGCTACAGGTGTTGTATTGTATACTGGTGAATCTCTGCTGTTAGTTAGTGCTAGTGTTCGTAGTGTTAGTAGGGGCGCGGCGCAGCTTTGGGAAGAAAAGAGCAGCCGTTGAGAGAGTGCCGGTGGGAAGGCACGTACCGGGATACACATGAGCGATAACAACGACCGCCGTGAACCAACATATACCAACAATAACGGACAGTGAGAGTGTGGAAGTTTAAATAGGAGCTGGTGATGATGATAAACGAGCACCATATGTGCGCGAATGAAGCCGGGAGCTTCAGAGAAAGTGGCAGAGAAAACACCTGACACGCTGAAGGGGGCCGAAGGGGGCGTGGCAGGTGGATTCCTGACAGATAAACATGTACTGTATGTATTTTTATAGCATGCCTTCATCAAACAAATCGCGGCAACGCTGTTGTGTAAAACCCTTCAAAACACGTGCATGCACATTCTCATTTATTAACGCACATCATGTACATAAAGAAATTTCAAGCACGTTAATATATTGCCGCCATTTTGATTTTCGTTTATCTCAATCATCGGTTACCTCGATGCTTTTTGGCGACCCCCTAGGACATCGACATAACCGGGTTCCACTGTATTAATAATTTAAATAATATCAAATAAAGAATATTAAATATTTCATATAATAAAAATCAAAAGTGATTTTTCAGAGTTGAATCCCAGTGGAAAAGCGACTGATCCAAAGCTGCTGCTTTTCAGCTGATACACACTGTGTGGTCAAAAGTATTTGGACACGTGTCTTTTCCAGACAGATGTGGTTCATAAATTCACCTAAAATGCTCTTAAATGCACCATACAGCCAATTAACATGCAAACTGTGAAACACTTCATATAAACAGAATGTAGAATCACTGAAAGCATTTTAAATGGGATTTAAATACCGCTACAGAGGAAGCAGGAGCTTTTCTGTAGCTATTATTGCTTTTATGTTCATGGCACAGGACCAAATATCAGTTTATTTTATCTTTCATAATGAGCTGGAATAAATCATTAATGCTGTGGTGCCAATGGAAGATTAAGAAGAAAATCTCCAGGGACCATGATGATTTCTTGGTCTGATGATGACTGGCTAATAATCTGATTTAGATTCCTACAGCTGTGCTCCTGGATCTATGTGCTGAATTGGGTCCAGTAGTACAGAGGAAACACACCAGAACCATGCCATCCCTGTCCAAATACAGGTCCTCACCACTCTGGGGTTAATGACAACAGGTTGTTTCTAGTGGGAAATGGCAGACAGGGTCTGCTATAGGTCTGGTATCTGCCCTGAGTGTCATAATGCCTGTCATTTTGGATGTTATTATTAAGGTGGGTAGTCGATACATCAGGTTTTCCTTCACTGTGGCACACTGACCTGCTTCAGCACATGATTCCTTTATCCTGACACATAGCAGTGTAGGGAACAGACTACAGGCAGCTGCAGGACGTGATGACTGGCTTCTTGGTGACTTTAACAATATGTAGAAATTGTAAACATTGTCCTGATGTAGTCTATAATATGACAGGTGACAGAGGCTTCACCCCTCAGACACTTCTCTCCTCCTGAAATGCAGATGTGGAGCTCTGGATGTCTCAGGTGGAAGACTTCTATACCACCCGGAAAAAGTGTGTAAGATTATCAGGGTGTGTGGTGTTTTGCACAATGTGGCACTGAGGACCAGTTTCCTCTCCCTCCTGACCTCCCTCCCCCTCAGCATTATGACCCCGAGCCACAGCCCCCTGCCCCACAAGAGCGATATAAACTAAGTGGAAAAATCCACGAGGAGGTCATACAGCGTTTGTAAGGAAGACAAAAATCATGGTTGTTAATAGTGTTTATTGTGACTCTTTGTAGAAAAAGATTAAAATCAAGATTTAAAAAAAGATTAAAAAAAGTTTTTGAAAAGACAGAAATAAAAAATGATTAAAAGACGAGACGATCTACAAGATACAATAGTTTTACACTCAGCTTTATACTATTGACTATAAGTGTAAAACTATCATAAATAGCCAAAAGAGATACAGAAAGAGGAAAAGGCATGTTCAGACTCTCTGTTTCTCTTGTCGTCTCCTTTTTTTTCTATTTCTCCTTTTCTTTTGAAGGTTTTCTTGTCTCAGCTGAGCAACAATTTCCTCCCATCGCTCTCGGACTCTCATATAATGATCTGTTTTATTCTCTGAAGTCTTCTTTTCTTCCTCACAGAGATTCTGGGTATCCTGGAGCCCCCTGTTGGTCTGAAGCTGTAAGTTGTTCCTCTCCTCTATGTCAAGTTTAGTTTTCTCTCTTTCGTCCTCTTGTTTTTCCTCAAAATCCAACGTGGGCTCAAACTGAGCAACACGTTCCTCCAGTCGCTCTTTCTCTCTGATCAAATGATCTCTCTCCTGCTCTGCACTATTTTTATTTTCTCACAGTGATTCTGAGTATCCTGGAGCTCCATGGTGGTCTGTTCTAAAGTGACCTCAAGCTGAGCAACATGTTCCTCCACTTTCTTTTGTTCTCTTGTCCAGCTCTCTCTCACAGTCTACAGTTTTCTCCAGTTCCTTATGGATTTTCAGGGAAGACTGGAGCTCCATGGTGGTCTGCTCCAAAATAAACTCAAGCTGAGCAACACGTTCCTCCAGTTGTTTTTGTTCTCTTGCCCAGCTCTGGCTTCTCTCAGTTATGTCCTGTTCCTGCTGCTTTCGCTCAGAAGCCAAAGTAGCCTCCAGCTTTTGCACCGTCTGTAGCAGAATGGCTTTCTCTTCTTTCTCTTCTGTTATCTTCTCTATCATTAGAAGAAAATGCATCCAAGTCTTTCTCTACTTTCTCCATGTGTTCCAGCTTCTCCTTCATTTCAGCAATCTGCTTAGTTTTCTTTGTTCTTCTGCTTTGAAAAAATTCTCTTAACCTTCTGAAGAGCTCCATGTTTATGCCTCTTTACTCACAAGCAAAAACCTTGGAAATGAGAGAAACAGAGACGCATTCCCAATTATAGACGTTGCCTTACTGTGACGTCACAGGCAGATGCCCGCCCTCCGTCTGTGACGTAACCCGGTCTCTTTTTACCTGACACTATGCGCATGCGCATATTACAGAGGTCAAGAGCGGATAAAATATCATGTCTTCACAGCTTTTCTGTTGTTCCTGAGAGAAGAGCGATATTACAGTCATAAATAAGATAAAACGGCTGTAAACTGTGTATAAAGCGAGTGAATCCGAGTTGAGAACCGGAAGTTGACCGGAGTGACTCTATGAATGTTGCAGAATCATAAATGACCAGTAGGTGGCAGTGTGATGTGTATTAGAGCTCACTGTCACAGCAGGTCATTAGAAGTAGTGGAGCTCTAATGACGTCATTAATAGCGAGGACAAGACACACAGCAGTTTGGGATTCTTTTATTGACTTTATTGATGAATTGATTTGGAGTATGATTGTGTTTCTGATCAAAGTAAGTTCATGTGTATGGAGTAAAACAACCTGTACATTTCTCACTTCCAGACAGTATTATGAGATGTTCATCTGCTGGAAGTTCATGTTTAATGCTGCATGTTTTATAGGATTTATGAGCTGGAATAAATGTCCAAAAACCTCAATTCAACACTGAGTGATTTTTGTAGTTTGGTAGATATTAGATCTTTTGATGTATTATTCTTTTTTAAATATCTGTGTTTTAAATACACATTTATAAATAGCAAGGCTTTTACTGGGTAATAAATTAAAACATAAAGTCATAATTTACTGAAATGAAATTGAAAAACATCAAAATACAACAAAAATAAATAAAATGACTATCAATATGTTTAAAACTAGAATAAATCTGTTTCAGACAGTTAAATACAGTGCAGTATTACAGCCTTATTTCATGTTTATTTTATAAACACAGTTTGTCATTATAATATTAATAATAATAATAATAATAATAATAATAATAATAATAATAATAATACTTTATTGCAATAGGGTGCTTTAGTACCTAAAGGTCTACATTTAAACATACTTTTATATTCTAAAATTATAAATTTTATGATTATTATTATATGAAGATTTCCACATTTATATGATTTATCCTACAGATTAATCACTATAAAGAAAATAGAAACATACACAAGAATGTTATTAACAACTTGTACACTGTACTGCACGATCCATGTGGAATATAATGTGCATATAATAATGAATATTGTGAATGTAAACAAACATTCAGCAGTAGTTGAAAAAAATCAGGTCAGTCTCTGAGCATAAGCACTGAATCACTTGGAATTTACTCGCTCAATAATAAAAACTCTTTGCTATAGTTGTGAGGTGACTGATACACAAAGCCATGGAGCAGTTGGACACTGGGGAGACAATCAGATGAATGAAAGTAGAAAATGTGATAAAACCCTAAAGTTTATTGTGAGATTTGAGTCGTGATCGTTCAGATGCACAGTGTAGCAGCAATGACACAAACTTCACTTCACAACAAGAGCAAAAATACATGAATGAAAAAATGAATGAACTTAAAATTCATCAAATGGAAAAAATCCAATGTTATTTAAACTTTGGAGAAAAATCTTATATTCTGTTATTCAATTCTCTCATACTGACCACTGGATGTTCTACGGCACCTCATGGTAAAGACTCTCTGATGACAGGAGACTCCACCATGATGCCGAGGCGATAAGAAGATCAGTAACATCCTGACACTGAGTTACAGTACAGTGGTCAGGGTCTCGTAACTCAGACCCCATGTCCGAATAGACATAACAATTGTGGCTCAATACTCAAATTAGTTTTAGCTGTTCACTAATCATTTACCAATAAGTTACAAAACTTCAAATAATACATAAACAAACCAAATGAAGACATCTTCCAGTCACGAATGAGAAGGAGAAAATCAGCTTTATTGCAGTCACTTCAGACCCGTCCCATGGAGCTCTCGGAGAGAATCATCCTGACAGCAATGACACCCGTCAGCTTTCACATGCGAGTGCGAATTTGATATAAACAATCCTTATTTTTTATATCTCACACCTAGTAAAATGTACATATTGTGTCTAATATCTCCTCCTCACAATTTACGTACATCATTGATTTTATGGGGCTTTGCATATCCCACCTTTTGCTCACGTGTTTTCTGGTGTGTTTCTACCTATTCTTAGTAAAATTCCACCCATATCCAGGAGGCCTCGTTCACCTCCATACGATTCTAATTTACATGTACAAAAATATCTCTTGATGGAGACCTTGTCTTAAAAAACATCCCCTGATCGTGCACTTTTCTAAAAATCTCGTCTGGGTTTTTTCCTATGTCTGCAACTCATCCTTTGTTTTGTTTTGTGTAGACTTTGTATAAAACGTGTTTTTTACTAGTTTTACAAACCAGGGCTTTAGTTTTAACACATCAGCACTTTTCTCCAAATGCTTTTCGTAATTTTCATAGCTCTCGTCTTTTACTTAGTTTTACTTAAAATCTTCTTAAAATATATTTCTTATGCCATAATACTTCTTTATATAACATTTCCTGTCTTACTCTCATCCTGCCTGCATCTTAAGCTCATGCTCTCTCATGCTCACTTCCTGTGTGTTTTGGACAGTGTACCTCTTATACAAATTCTTGCAACTATTCTCCTCGTTCTTTATTATCTGACGATGTGTTGTGCCTATTAACCTATTACTCTTCTCATTTTTATATTTATATATATTTTTATATGATTTTTCCATAAATTTCTACTTGTGTTTTGAATATACTGTATGTGCATATGCTGTTTGAGTATAGTTAAGGCCTGTTTTCTGGAGTGACTATTGTTCCTCATATGCGTCTTTATTTTCCACCTCAAATATCTCTTCCAGTTCATACTCATGGCACCTCTACATTTTTCCTCTTATTTTCCTAAAACTCTTACTGTCTTGTAGATCATCCTCTGTATCTGCTCTGCTTTGCTCACCCCTTCCGATCAAACCATCTCAATATACTGACAATCCAGTCGTACTGAACACACTTAAGATTTGGTTTCAGTTTAGGTGTCACTTTAAATTCAGGGCTCTATCAGCACTGGGTCCCTTGAATAAAAATCATTTGTTTCCCCCGTCATTTTTAAATTCAGCTTTGGCTGAAATGGCACGAAAAAGGCATCAAGCGACTTTATAATTTGTACGAAGATGGCATCTTTAGAAGTTTCACCAGCCTGTCCTTGGAGTATGGGCTGCCTACTCCTAGCTCATTTTTTTTTATATCTCCAAGTACGCAGCTTTGTGTCTAAATGCCTTCGCAATTTTCCCTCTGAAACAGGCAAAAATCTATCCTGGGATTGAGGACAGATGTGACAGATGTCATGCTTCCTCCTGTCATTTAAGTCATTTAAGTATATGTTTTATCTGTCCCCAAAATTACATGCATTCTGGACAGGTTTTTTCGGGATTATGTCCTCCATAATTGACGCCATGCCCACTGATCGCTATATTTGGTATTACCAATGAGTCAGTATTACTGAGTTTTGTACACAAAGATGTTTTAGCCTTCTCATCTTTGTTGGCCAGATGTTGCATACTTCTACACTGGAAAGCAATAAGATGTCCCTCCATCTCTCGGTGGTTTAAAGATTTGATGTTTTTTCTTAAGTTGGAGAAAATAAAATATACACCTTTTTTTTTGCAAGTGGCAACCTGATATATCTTATTTTAGGAGACTGATTAAAGATCTAATTCGGTCAAAAATTGGACTATATGCATAACCGTTCTTCTGTTTCTTCAGTTGTTTTAACAGGGGGATGTGGTGTGTGTGTGTGCGTGTGCATGTGTGTCTTTGTCTGGGGGGTTTGTTTGTGTTTTGGGTGGCGGGATGGGGGTGTTTGCTCTTTGTTGTTTAAAAGGAAAATGAAGAATTTCTGTTTACATTTTGTATTTGTGATTGTTGATTTTCAATAAAAAATATCGATTGCTGCAAAAGTCTAATGTAAACGGCAAGTGTAAAACCTGTGTCAACTGACAGCCACTGACAATAAATGAATATCTTTCAGGCAGTAGGTTCGGCTCAGGAGGTGATAATTACACAGCTTTAGTTTTATAGGAAATAAATCTGTATTGAAAATAAATTTTTTTATAGAAAATAAAATAAACAGTTATTGAACAGTATTCACAGCATCAGTTTAAATATTAAATCACAATAACACAGAGATTAAATCAGTTTACAATACATGAGTTCTTCATGGGTTCATCTGGTGCACACAATACTATAAAGTTTAGTTCCAATGCAGCCTCATAACATCATAGTTCAAGTATAACTTTTGACAACTGCAGTTAGTAGAAAACATCAGAAATAACTATTTAATAGATTCATTTTAATAATTCAGTCCATTCAGTTTGGTCAATTCAGTTCAAAAGATTTGATTCGATGATTTGACTCCTTAGATTCAGTTCAAGTGACTCGGTTTAAGAGTTCAGTTCGGTCACTTCTATTCAAAATAATGAAGTCAACCGAGACTGAATCCATAGATAGTTCAAGAAATTTCCTTTCAGCAGTCTCTCAAAAAGAAACCAGCAGGTGGTCAGAATGTTCCTACTCTGTTTCTGGGTTAGTTTCAGGGTTCACCTCAGTCAGCTTCATCTGGTCATTTATGATTCTACAACATTCATATAGTCACTGGGTCAACTTCCGGATTGTGTAATCTTCCTCTGTAATCTGTACATGTGCAGAGTGTGTGTGTGTGTGTGTGTGTGTGTGTGTGTGTGTGTGTGTGTGTGTGTGAGAGAGAGAGATAGAGAGAAAGAGAGAGAGAGAAATAAAGTGAGTGACATGATGATGTCACCGGCAGAGGGCGGGGCATCTAGGTGTGATGTCACAGTGTGACACGTCTATATAATTCAAAGCGTGCTTTTGTTTCTTATTTGTGAATTTACCAATTGTAAGTAAAGAGACACTAAAATTGACAACCACCAAACAAACCAACAGCAGCAAGAAGCAGCAGCGATTAGCAGCAACTAAAAAAAACATTAAAAATTCTCTTCTATTGAACATTTCTTCATACAGGTACCTGGTAAGTCGTCTAAATAATTATGGTAAAATATTGTAGATTATTTAGTAGAAGACTCGAAAAGTACAAAGTAATTATTTAGCGACATTAGCATGGGTAACTAGCCGGCTAGCTAAGATTAGCTTTTATAGTTTAGTTTTTATATTAATCCAACAAATGTACCTAATAATTAATATAGAATCTATTAGATACAATGAAGTATCTTAATTTAACCTATTTATCCCATATTTTAATCAAACTCATGTAACCTGTTTACTCCAAGTATAATTAACATAATATACTAATAAATAGAGTAGAATAGGGTCAGACTGGGACTACAATTTTAATAATCCTTGCAGCCGTGGCATGTTTTATCTGTTGTGGAATTCCTTGTCATTGTTTAGACAATACGTACAGCTCCCAGTGTATAAAATTACAGGTGAAGAGTCTTCTACAGAAAACATCTCCACAGATATGGATCAAAACATCTATGTGGATTTGGATGGAGGGATTATGGCCCTAGTCAATGAGAAAAAATGACTGTAACAAACGTTTCCTTATAACTAAAAGCACTAAACTCTTTCTACGCTTCAATTCTGATTCTTTGATTATATCGTATATAAATCATGTTGTTGTTGTGTGTATTTTATGCTGTGTGCAGGAACATGGCATCTGGTGAACAAAGGTGGCCTTTGCAAGGTATGCGTCTGCATGAAGGCACGTGTGCGTACATGGAAGCATGTGCTGAGGGATATCGCTTCAACTTTGTCACCTTTAGACCTACCTGCGATGCTTGTTTTTTCCTTGTTCTTCTAAAGCATTGCCTGTGGTGCCTGGAGCAGCCCACCTGTCCTTTAGGTAAATGGTGCCATCATTTACCCCGAAATGGTTCAGGTTTCCTCCAGAAAAGGAGGAATTCGTTTGGGAAACTGATGAGGACCAGTTCAGACCGGTGATGGACATTCTGCACCATGCTGACATGTTCTCCCCAGATGGAATGTGGCTAGATTCCATCCAGAACTCTGTCTATGATCTTCCTGCAGGACTTCAGCTGATCACCCGTATCTATCATGTGCGTAGGGCTATTACCCTTGTCCAATCGTTTGGAGTTCCTGCCTGCTCGCTGGTTGCTCCGAGCACTCACAGTTTTCTGTTCACGGACTTCGTCATGCAAAGCACCTTTGTAACGTACTACACCATCACCTTCTCTGGCTATGTGATTGGAATTGTCGTCCTATCCTTTGTCGCAAATTTCACACATCGGAACAGACTCGATGGTATTCTCATCGAGTCGTCACGGTGGTGATTTGAGGTTTCACGATGCGGTGTGGTCTTCAGTGCAGTCTCACAGTTCTATACCTGCTCCTCTGCCGCACTGGATCAGACGACTATCACCCATTCCATAGTTAAGCCACTTTGCACTGGACTGCATCAAATTTCATTTGCTTTTATTTTCTTATGTTTTCACATTTGTTAGTTACTTGTACAATCATGACTGAGGATGAACTTGGTGGTGAGTCCACTGTCGCGCCACATAAAATTTGTTTACTGTCGGTTTTTCGCCCACTCCCAGTTCATCATGTTGTGATTAGGTTTATCCGTTGATGCTTTGAGGGTGGGTAATGATGTCGATTTTGGTCGATTTTTGTTTTTTGTTTTTTTTTGTTTTCGATTTTGCAAGATTTTTTGCTTAGGTTTTGTCTCATTTAGATTTTTTGTCTATGTTTCATTTTTTTATTCATGAATATATAAATAAATACAATTATTTTTGTGTTATGTGACATGTATATTTGTTAACGGGTTAAAAAAGAAGTAAGCATAGAGTGTGAGACTAATTGATAATGGGGTGATGGATCTAATCCACCCTATCTAGCGTGTGACCTAATAACTAGTATAGTTTATTTAATCAAACTCATATAACCTATTTACTCCAAGTATAATTAAAGAATAATAATCAGTTACTACTAAATAAAGTAGAATAGGGTCTGACTAATGTTATAAGTGTGTAGGAGAAACAAAAACAATGTACAAGGCAGACTTAAGCATATTTATTGGGAACGAAGAGTTTGTGGGCCATTGCTGCTGCAGAAGACATGGGTGAGCAATCAGGATCAGACTCAGGGAAAGATATGGGAGGATAATAATAATGATCAGGTGAGAGAACGGTGGAAGTAGGAGAATAATCAGTAGGGGACCAACATGAAGGTTAAACAATGAAGTGGCTAATATATACATTTTTTCTGGGTTTTTCCCGGTTTCACAAGCTTCAAGCCAAAAAACTGAGCCCCATAACATCAGACAAATGAGATTGCCAAATGGGTTCAGGTAAACCAATGAAATTCTTTATATTAAATCGTGCGCCCCACTGAATCGGGCCGCACCACATCATAAATATGGATGAGGTTCCTCTGACGTTTGACCTGCCGCTCACTCGCACTGTCTACAGGAAAGGAGAATCATTATTCACGCTGAAAACAACCGAGCATGAAAAAACACACTTCACCTGTGTTCTGAGCTGCACGGCATCGCCATGACCTGAGAGGGTTGGCTAAAAAGAACTGATTAGTTCACCTGGAATGACCCATGAATTCAAACAGCATTGTGTGATTACAGTAATTTCCGGTCTATTAAGCGCACTCAAATATAAGCCACACCCACTGAATTTGACAAAGATTTTATTTAGGACATAAATAAGCCGCACCTGTCTATAAGCCGCAGGTTCCTACATTGAAACTAATGAACTTTACACAGGCTTTAATAAAAGACAGTGTCTGTTACACGCCTTGTATCTAAACAGAATCCTACCAAGAAAGTCATTGTTCACTGTCTTCCTCCTTCCTTTCACAACTATTTCTCTCGAGAGTTTATCTTTGCATCGTCGTGCGTTTAAAATCACCATCGGTGAAGCTTTTCTCGATGCCGTGCAGCTCAGAACACAGGTGAAGTGTGTTTTTTCAGCGTGATGAATGATTCTCCTATCCTGTAGACAGTGCGAGTGAGCGGCAGGTCAAACGTCAGTGGAACCTCATCCATATTTATGAAGTGGTGTGGGTCGATTCAGTGGGAGCGCACACGATTTAATATAAAGAGTATCATTGGTTCACCTGAACCCGCTCGGCAATTTCATTGGTCTAATGTTATGGGGCTCAGTTTGGCTTGAAGCTTGTGAAACTGGGAAAACCCAGGAAAATGAATATATTAGCCACTTCATTGTTTAAGCTGCGATTCAAAGCGAAGTAAAAAAGTAGCAGCTTATATTCCGGAAAATACGGTAGTCTAACAGTAGTTAGTGAACAACGTTGAACCAAATAAACTACCACCTCTAAATAGTTTGCTCCAGCTCATTTCTCAGAGCCTGTAATTTGGTTTGAGCGGCTTCCTTTCATCATCAAGATTTAAGAAGAAAACCTGGATGAACTCAAAAAAGCCACTTAACTTCTCAGGGTAGCTCAAATGTAGAGCGTTCATAAGCCCAAACTAAATTACAAGTGAATCAGTCCAAAATCTTTGGGGCATTACAACCTGATCCTCAAAGATGATTGACACATGGCGAGTGTTAAAGAAAACACCACATCTTTATTCACCACTGACACCAGAGCCACTGCTCCCTCCTGGGCTTCCAACTCATCCTGAAATAAGAATACATGCTCAGTGAGTGTGTGTGCAAATGTACATCTGCCACTTGGAAAAACAAATTACAGTAGTAGCTCAGGTTACAAGTTTAATTCGTTCTGGGAGCGAGCTCGCAACCTAAAACGATGGTATCCTAAAAATATAAGTCCATAAATACACATATACACAAATTTTTAAGGTTTTGTAATGGTAATTGTTAACCCCTAACATCGGAAATGAAAAAAAATTGCTAAAAATCTTTGCTCACAGGCCGATGCAACACTCGTAACCCAATACAAAATGTATTAAAAATGTTTTCTCGTATTCCAATTTGCTCGTATTCAAAGTTTCTCGTAACCTGAGGATCTAATGTATGTAAAACATTTTTTTTAATATTAAGGAGAAGCCGAAGAGGAAGAAGAAGCAGAATGTGTAATACAGCACAAGCACATTATTAATGCATGATACAATAAAATCACATAAACATGTAATGGGATTATTGTGATCTTGTGATTTATTATCAATAGCAACAAATCCAATAACAAAGTTAAAATACCAAATAAAGAAAAAAAACTAAGTTCAGGATCCAGGATTGTGGTGTTAAAGTATTAGACTTTATGCAGTAAAAATAAATCCAGGCAGTTCCATGGAGGTTTCCAATAACACAGTCCACACACAGTCTTTATAAACCCTCTTCAGCTACATGTGTAACGCCCACATTCCTCATTATTCTCTAAAAAGTAGCATGTAATTCTCTTATGGGCGCTTCATGACCCTCTGTCCCGTCCACAACTTCATCTCTTGGCTGTCTGTTCTTCTGACACATTTATTACTCTTGATAAATCAGCCTTCAAGAATAAGAGATGTTGTGCTCATTACTGCTTCATTACTGCTGATTCTAATCACACATTCAGCACTTCCTTATATACCGACCATAATCACAGTGTTAATGATCAGTGTAATTACTGTAAACATATAAATGCTGTGGTGACCCCCGTGTGTAATGCTGCATGATGGCACTGCTGGATTTGTAAGATTTGATTGGTGAATACGGGTGAGGTCGTTGAAATACTTGATTGTGTGGGTTTTGGAAGAATTAAATCATTTGCAGAACTCGTGCAAAATGGTCACAAACACACTAAATGTACCCTAAAAGTTTTAAATCTGTAAATATAAAAATGATCAAAAGATGAGACGATCTACAAGCTACAGAAAATCACACTGCTTCATACTATTGACTATAAGTCTCATCAAATTATCAATCTCATGATCTGCTCTCTTCTTCTCTTCTATACAGAGATTCAGGGAATCCTGGAGCTTTCTGGTAGATTGGAGGTGTAAGGTGTTCATCTCCTCCATGTCTCTTTTGGCCTTCTCTCTTTCGTCCTCCCATTTCTCTGTCTCATTTAACAAAGTGGCCTCCAGCTGAGCAACACGTTCCTCCAGCCGCTCTCTGTCTCTCATCAAACGATCTCTCTCTTGCTCAGCACTATTCTTCTCTTCCTCACAATGATTCAGAGAATCCTGGAGCGCTCTGATGGTTTGGAGCTGTAAGATGTTCTTTTCCTCCATGTCTACTTTGGCCTTCATTCTTTCATCCTCCCATTTTTTTTTCTCAATTTTCAAAGTGGCCTCCAGCTGAGCAACACGTTCCTCCAGTCGTTCTCTGTCTCTCATCAAATGATCTCTCTCATGCTCTCCACTATTCTTCACTTTCTCAAAGTGATGCTGGAAAGGTTCGAGCTTCATGGTGTTCTGTTCCAAAGTGGCCTCAAGCTGAGCAACATGTTCCTCTAGTTGTTTTTGTTTTCTCACCCAGCTCTGGAGGTGTGTGGAGTTTCTCTCTTTTATGTCTGGTTCCCGGTGCCTTTGCTCAGAAGCCAAAGTAGCCTCCAGCTCCTGCACCATCTGTACCAGAATGTTGTTCTGTTCTTTCTCTATTGCGCTTTTCTTCATCATCAGATTGATAAATGCATCAAACTCTGTTACTACTTTCTCCATGTGTTCCAGCTTCTCCTTCTTTTCAGCAATCTGCTTAGATTTCGTCTCTGAGAAATGAGAAACAAAGACACGTTCTGACTTATAAAGACGTGTCCTACTGTGATGTCACACAAACACGCCCCGAGATCCTTCTGTGACGTCACCCCCTCTCTCTTTCTCAGATTACATATTATTACTCAGAAATAGAGCATTTCTCACACAGATAATGTGGTGATAAAAAGGAATATGATGTTCTTTATGTGTAAGTTTGTCTCTGATAAACAAGCCGGTGGCGAATGTGGCGAGAAAAAACTCCCCGAGACGGCATAAGGAAGAAACCTTAAGAGGAACCAGACTCAAGAGGGAACCCGTCCTCATCTGGGTTTCACTGAATGTCCATTTATTACAGCTAAATGATGTTGAGGTGAAGTGATGATCAGATACAAACTGTAGTCCTGAGTCAGTGTAGCAGACTGTTAACATAAACTACAGTCCAAATCCCAACCCTCAAAGCTCCTGTTCTTACTCTGTTTTGTTTCTGCATGGACTATTTCAGCCTGGTGGTCATAAGTTTTTGGACACTTTTTTTTGTATTTTTTCTCACACACACACACACACACACACACACACACACACACACACACACACACACACACACAGTGTATATGAATATATAGGTGCTCCTAATAAAGTGTTTGTAATACATGAACACAATTAGTATCATTGTACACACAGTAACATGGTCATTTTTAAACATATGCACAGAGTCGTTAAAGACTCCTAATATAAATAATACAAAATTACTGTAACATATAAATATCGAAAAATGAATTCTGTATGTACTGTAGATGTTTTGTTTGAAGTGTTGTGATCATGAAGATGAAATCCTGCAGGTTATTTGGGTTTGTACTGAGTGATAGTTGTTTCATAAACACCTTCTTATAAAATCCAACTCAAATGTTAAATAAAAATTCACTCTAAATTTGTAATCAGCGGCGTCTCACCATCACATTCCACTACGGGAGCGCAGGAGGAGGAGATGCCCGACTGCATGGAATACAGGAGAACATCAAATCCCCTACCATTAGATAACTGCAGAACACTGTGTAAATAACGACATATTTTCCTTCAATAAATCTGGAAATGCAGCCATTACGCTCTCACACAGTCGTTACTCTCTTTATGTTCTCATTTTCAGTCCTAACTATAATGATGTTCATGACAAAACTGGCATGAAGAAACGTGTTCACATGTCACATTTTCATCTTCAAATTGTATCACTGGTGATGATGCCACTAATTCATGCTGATTTTGCCAAGGTGTTAATGATCAGTGTAATTACTGTAAACATATAAATGCTGTGGTGACCCCCGTGTGTAATGCTGCATGATGGCACTGCTGGAGGATTACACCAATGGAAGATTAAGGAGAAAGAGTCTCCAGGGACCATGATGATTTCTCGGCCCATGATGATGACTGAATAATAAGTTGATTTAGATTCCTACAGCTGTGCTCCTGGATCTATGTGATCTATGCAGCTGCAGGACGTGATGACTGGCTTCTTGGTGACTTTAACAACATGTAGAAATTGTAAACATTGTCCTGATGTAGTCTATAATATGACAGGTGACAGAGGCTTCACCCCTCAGACGCTCCTCACCTCCAGAAATGCAGATGTGGAGCTCTGGATGTCTCAGGTGGAAGACTTTATACCACCCGGAAAAAGTGTGTAAGATTATCAGGGTGTGTGGTGTTTTGCACAATGTGGCACTGAGGACCAGTTTCCTCTCCTCCTGACCTCCCTCCCCTCAGCATTATGACCCCGAGCCACAGCCCCTGCCCCACAAGAGGATATAAACTAAGTGGAAGAATCCATGAGGAGGTCATACGCTTGTAAGGAAGACAAAAATAATGGTTGTTATTAGTGTTTATTGTGACTCTTTGTAGTAAAAGATTAAAATCAAGATTTAAAAAGATAAAAAAGATTTGACAAGACAGAAATAAAAATGATCAAAAGACGAGACGATCTACAAGATACAATAGCTTTACACTCAGCTTTATACTATTGACTATAAGTGTAAAACTATCATAAATAGCCATAAGAGAAACAGAAAGAGGAAAAGGCATGTTCAGACTCTCTGTTTCTCTTGTCGCCTTCTTTTTCTATTTCTCCTTTTCTTTTGAATGTTTTCTTGTCTCAGCTGAGCAACAATTTCCTCCCATCGCCTCGGACTCTCATATAATGATCTGTTTTATTCTCTGAAGTCTTCTTTTCTTCCTCACAGAGATTCTGGGTATCCTGGAGCCCCCTGTTGGTCTGAAGCTGTAAGTTGTTCCTCTCCTCTATGTCAAGTTTAGTTTTCTCTTTCATCCTCCTGTTTTTCTTTAAAATCCAACGTGGCTCAAACTGAGCAACATGTTCCTCCAGTCGCTCTTTCTCTCTGATCAAATGATCTCTCCTGCTCTGCACTATTTTTATTTTCTCACAGTGATTCTGAGTATCCTGGAGCTCCATGGTGGTCTGTTCCAAAGTGAGCTTAAGCTGAGCAACATGTTCCTCCAGTTGTTTTTGTTCTCTCTTCCAGCTCTCTCTCTCACATTCTACAGTTTTCTCCAGTTCCTCATGGATTTTCAGGGAAGACTGGAGCTCCATGGTGGTCTGTTCCAAAGTGACCTCAAGCTGAGCAACATGTTTCTCCACTTTCGTTTGTTCTCTTGTCCAGCTCTCTCTCTCACAGTCTACAGTTTTCTCCAGTTCCTCATTGATTTTCAAGGAAGACTGTAGCTTCATGGTGGTCTGCTCCAAAATAAACTCAAGCTGAGCAACACGTTCCTCCAGTTGTTTTTGTTCTCTCGCCCAGCTCTGGCTTCTCTCAGTTATGTCCTGTTCCTGCTGCTTTCGCTCAGAAGCCAAAGTAGCCTCCAGCTTTTGCACCGTCTGTAGCAGAATGGCTTTCTCTTCTTTCTCTTCTGTTATCTTCTCTATCATTAGAAGAGAAAATGCATCCAAGTCTTTCTACTTTCTCCATGTGCTCCAGCTTCTCCTTCATTTCAGCAATCTGCTTAGTTTTCTTCGATCTTCTGGTTTGAAAAATCTCTCTCAACCTTCTGAAGAGCTCCATGTTTATGCCTCTTTACTCACAAGCAAAAACCTCGGAAATGAGAGAAACAGAGACGCGTTTCCAATTATAGACGTTGCCTTACTGTGACGTCACAGGCAGATGCCCCGCCCTCCGTCTGTGACGTAACCCGGTCTCTTTTAACCTGACACTATGCGCATGCACATTACAGAGGTAAAGAGCGGATAAAATATCATGTCTTCACAGCTTTTCTGTTGTTCCTGAGAGAAGAGCGATATTACAGTCATAAATAAGATAAAAACGGCTGTAAACTGTGTATAAAGCGAGTGAATCCGAGTTGAGAACCGGAAGTTGACCGGAGTGACTCTATGAATGTTGCAGAATCATAAATGACCAGTAGGTGGCAGTGTGATGTGTATTAGAGCTCACTGTCACAGCAGGTCATTAGAAGTAGTGGAGCTCTAATGACGTCATTAATAGCGAGGACAAGACACACAGCAGTTTGGGATTCTTTTATTGACTTTATTGATGAATTGATTTGGAGTATGATTGTGTTTCTGATCAAAGTAAGTTCATGTGTATGGAGTAAAACAACCTGTACATTTCTCACTTCCAGACAGTATTATGAGATGTTCATCTGCTGGAAGTTCATGTTTAATGCTGCATGTTTTATAGGATTTATGAGCTGGAATAAATGTCCAAACATCTTAAATCAACACTGAGTGATTTTTTTGGTAGATATTAGATCTTTTTACATATTATTATTTTTTAAAATGTGTGATTTAAATACACATTTATAAATATAAAGGCTTTTAGTGTATATTAGAGATTAGAACATAAACCGACACAAATTAAATACAATAAAAATTTATTAACTGAAATAAAACATCAAAATATAAAGTTTCAAAATAAAATCTATCAATACATTTAAAATTATAACAATATATAATAATAATAATAATAATAATAATAATAAGTTAAATACAGTGCAGTATTACAGCTTAAATATTTGAATTTATTTCAGATCAATTTTATTCATCCATTAAATAAATAGTGTCAGCGTCAGAGTAGTGTATTTACATTGATCTGTTTCAGGGTTTTCACGAACACAACTCTGTTATTACTGTTCTCTTTTCACAGCACCGTCTCTTTCAGTTCTAATGAAAGTTCTCATGTATTAAGAGGGAATTTTATGAATGATCAATAATGAAACACCTTCATTACTGTTAGTTATTTACATATTTATTTACAGTAATAAAACTATTTCTGTAAAAAGAGAAAGAAATAATAATAAAAGCAAAATAAATAAAATGATGAATTCAGTGGAGCAGAACGACAGCACGATGACCTGAAAGTGAAAAACAGAGATGTGTTACTTTACATAATGTGTGTGTTTGACCGGTACACAGTGTGTGTGTTTAGTAAAGTTTTGTAGGACATTATGAGGACAGTATGACTTACGCTGTAGATGGAACCACTGCATGTTCCTGGATGGATGGAGGTAGGGCTTGGTGTGGCGGCTGCTCCTGTCCACTGCTCAGCCATAGTGATACACAGTGACCTCCTGCTCACCAGCTTTCCATTCAACTCTCTGATGGCATTAGTGTCTTCATCCAGAGAGGAATATCAGACAAATCCAAAGCCTTTGGACCGTCCATTGTGCAGTACCACCTGTAGGAGTGAGTGAGGAGATACAGAAAGCAAAAACATGAGCATTACATCACTCTCATGTAGAAAACCATGAGAAATAACAAGCACTGTCTGTATCCATAATATAAACAGAACAGCTGTGTTCTTTTATTAACAACGTTCTGGTCTCACTGGTGAATGAACAATGAAGCACTTTTATTTAAAGGTCATTTTCTGAGAGCAGAAACTTGCTGCAAGTGTACACTGGTTCTGGTATAATAGAGGATCTAATCCTAATTCCTACAGAAAACAGAACAAATTCAGCATCCAATGTTTGAGTGCATGTGTGTGTTTGCATTGCTGACTTTAATAATACACACTGATCAATCACTCAGTATTAAACCAATTATTACATGTGACCAAACACAGCTGTGACCAAAACCTGCTCCAGATCATGAAGGTCTCTATAAAACACACTGGAAATAGAATCAGAATAGTTCCTGTGTGTCCAGTCTGAGAGGCTGTGGTGTGAATCGCCTGTTCCACTGCTGCTGGTTTTCTTTTCCAGGATCTGCAACTGGAACATCTGTAGATGCAGACAATCATCTCATGTTAGCATCCAATCAGAAAGTAAATTTTGCTAACATGAAAAGTTCTCTTCTGTTTTGAATCTTTAACTGCACTTAACACAAAACTAATCGGACGGCTTTGACTCACTCTGTGGATGGATGTTCTTGTTGGCGTTGGGTCTTGGGTCTGGGCAGGGTTTTGAAGGCGAGATGGTTTCTACCTTCATGCCGTGACTTCGTCCCTGGGTGGTCTGAGAGGGACTTAAGTACACAGTCCTGCTGCCCAGCACCCTGCCGTTCATCTCCATGATGTCTACTCGAGCCTCATCAGGACATGAAAACTTCACATACCCGATGTCTTTTGAGCGTCCGTTCTTCATCATGACCTGTACGGGACAGCGAGCAGAAACACAAAGCAAAGACTGCACATCAAACGTGTTAGAGGTTCACAATATCAGAGCTCTCCACATTCAGAAAATACTCCAGCTGAGTACGGGGAGGAAACCCCAAGTTACTGAGAAAGAAGGAAAATGTAAGGATCAGTAGTTATAAATGACGTGTGCAGTGAGGACAGTCCCAAATCTCAGGAACGCTTCTACAGGTCCGTCATCCACAGTACAGTCCAGATTTCTCAGCAGCAGTGTGACTGTCTACAGAACAACATCCAGTGTGTTCATCACTTCATTTACATTTCTTTAGGTTAAAAAAAAACAGGAAACATTCAGCATTAGACTTTTGAGTAAGTTGTGCTGTGTGATTCGTGATAATCAGATTTATGGTGAGACATAAACACCTTCAACAAAGTCAGACTCATAAAAATATTTTACCTGATTATCTACACACAGTTATACATTTTCTCACATTCTCTAAAGTCTCCAAAAGTCCAAAGGACTTCAGCCTGTTCTTTTTGATCCTCCACCTTCTGCTCCTCAACTTCTGCTCCTCCACCTTCTGCTTCTCCACCTCTAAAGAAGTGTCAGATAGAGATGGGTTATATATAACATTCAACATGCGCCCAATATTACAAGAAGAGTATCTGTTCTTGATGAAGACTGTTTGTTCAGGTGAAATAACACAAGGCAGAACTTTCTCCAGACGGCAGGTCAGAGTTTTGCTAAGATTTTCGTATCCTGGTCCAGGTGATTTACCAGAAGGCATACTTGCTAAGGCTATTTCTGTATCAGATATAAACTCATCCAATTGTAATGCTGTACCTACACTTATTGTAGGAATACATACATTTTGAAAAAGGCCTCTAATGTTGAAGTGTCAGCAGATAAAGGAGCAGTATATAGTGATTTATAACATTGGAGGAAACAGTCATTGATTGTTAATACTGGAGTGTAGTGGTCATCATGTCTGTTTTATATGCAGAAGGTCTTGGGTTTGACCCACAGTGGAGACATGCTCTTGAGCCATTTTGGAATGTTTTTTCTCCATTACTGATACAAGCACAATGCAGAAACATGCTGTTTATTTATTTCCAGGATTGAGTAACAATTTGTAATATATAAACCTTATTCATGTTTACAACCTGCATGGTCCCACTGGGAGTTGAACCCAGAACCTTCTGCATGTAAAGCAGATGTGATGACCACTAACCTATGGATCCACACAATCACCTGCACAGCATAAATAAGCAGAAATAATGATTCAGGTAACATGTTTTCAGATTGCAACAATCCAGTTTTGGGAAACTCAATGTACCCTCAGCTTTCTATTCTCAGTTAAGTTATTTTCAAATACAGTAGTACATGATTAATTCATTAATATGAGGAAGATTAATCCTCATCATTGATCTTCATAGAGTGGCTGAGAGGAGCTACTCTAAAAAGCTGGAAAATCAGTTTTCAGCCAACGACCCTGCTTCAGTGAAGAAAGACCTGAGAGACATGGTGCAGTCATAAAAACCTGGAGCTTAACACGCTCAAAACAGTGGAGATGATTGTGGATTTTAGGAGAAACCCCCTGCTCTCCCCCAACTCACCATCATGAACAGCACTATGGCAGCAGTGGAGTCATTCAGGTTCCTGGGCACCACCATCTCTTAGGGCATGTAATGGGACAATCACATCGACTCCATTGTTAAAAGGCTTAACAGAGTATGTACTTCCTTCACCAGCTTAGAAAGTTCAACAGGAGTTGCTTTAATAACTGTCTGGTTCTGCTCAGCTGTAAAATCAGACATCAGAGGACTACAGAGGACAGTTTAGACGGCTGCAATGGTTATCGGTGTCCCCCTGCCCACTTTTCAAGAACTGTATACATCCAGAGTGAGAAAAAGGGCTTTGAAAATCATGTTAGCCACTACACAATGGAACCAGTTAAGGGACCCTAATGGTGGAATTTATTTCCCTCTAACAGGATATGGTTACTTTATATTTACTTTCATTGTATTTTTTTATTTAAAAACTTGGCCACCTAGCACATGGGGCTTTTGTCTCTCCTTATTGTTTTACGACCACTTTTGTGTGTGAAGCAGAGGTGATCACAACCACGCTAAGCTCCTGAAATACTAGACATTTGCTGATAATTCAACATGATGATATATTTTCTGTGTTTTAGACCGGATGTTATGTGAAGCATGTTATGTTGTACATCTAAGATCAGAAATAACCACAGGGTTAACAAGGCTAAGAATCCCCTATAACTATAACTCAATAATCACGTGTTTAGCATTAACGTTAGCCAAAACTGATTCACAGAAAGCAGAACACGGACGGTGAAATGTAACTGACCAGCTGGCAGAGGATTCTGTCTGGTCTTTAAGCCGTCCTCTAACGCAAATCAAGCACAGATTTATCCAAAAAGAAAGATTCATTCTCAATTTAGCATTTGTAATTAGCATTAGGCGTATGACTGTGTATCATGGCTTTCGTACGATTCTTTGACTTAAATACTAAAGATTCTATTAACTCGATCCACAACCCACAACCCATTTAAATACAGTTTATTGTAATAACTATAACTTACACAATAATGGTGTATTTTGAAACATTTCATTCAAATTTTACAAAGTGAACTGAACATGACCTTCAAATGAAGCACGTTAGCTGTCTGAGCTCATTGCAAAATATCACCACATTCCTTAAAATAGTCTTCCCAAAACACACGTTACATTATCGTTAAGCATTTGTGTAATATATTTAGGGTATTTTGATAATAAAACTACAAGAAAGTTTGCCTGAACTAGAGAACATCCAGCCCCTTCACTCTTACTGGTAGAGCTGAAACAGGTGCTGAGTTTGGAGACTGCTTGAACCTCTTTTCTGGTTGATAGCTGGTGTGTGGAACCCACTTCTCCTCAGAAGATTCAACTAAATGACTGTTGGAAGACAAAGAAAGAAAGAAAAAATAGCATTGTATATCAAGTACATACTTTTGTAGTAGTATAAAACTTTTTCACACCATTGTGTATATTTATTTGCAGTGTTTTGCTCGTTACTAAAAATAGTAACTAGTTACAGTTACTGTTACTTCATTCAAAAGTAACTCAATTACTTTGTTGATTATTTACACCAAAAGTAATGCGTTACTGTTAAAAGTAACTTTTTAGTTACTTTTTTAAAGAACCTTCTTTAATGTTCCCATTAATGCCCTTTTATGTGTTATGGTCTACAAACACAAAACTGACTTAAACACAAAGTCATTTTAAACACTATTTTATTAAAGTCAGAGCAGCACAAACTGAATATATCACAAGCATTTCTGAAATAAATAACAAAACAAGCTGAATAATATATTCACAATCAAACACTAAAGTGGCTTCTGCTGTTGTGTTGAGCTCTTAAACATGTTCTTTTTACAGCTGAAGTATGAAAACAGAACACCGGGTTAGCTTCTAGCTCGAGGCATGTAGATTCTGAAGGAGCTTAAGCAGATTGGAGTTGCTGTTTATCGCAGTAGATACGAGCTTCGAACCAGAAAGACACAGCTTACATTTGACATTTTTTGTCTTTATACTCAACTAAAGTGAAATAATGAGCATATTTCCACTTTGAGAAACTCGTCTTGCTCTCGCCTCGACTTGCCATTACAGACCTGAATAAACGGAGACACGCCCACAGCGCGTCTTCTTCGTGTTTACAGTGGTTCATCCACCAATCCTACAATGCGACGCTGTTGTAGCTGGTTAGGCTGTAGTCTACACTTCAGCCCAAATTCATTCATTTATAAAAGTAACGGGTAACGCACCATACGGTAATGGTAACGGAGTTACTTTATTTTTACAGTATTGTTACAGTATTAGTTATTGTCAAAAGTAACGCGTTACCGCCCAACACTGTTTATTTGCATGTTTGTCACACTTTAATATTTCAGATCGTCAAACTAATTTAAATATTAGTAAAAGATACACAAGTGAACACGACATGCAGATTTTAAATGAAGGGGAAACAAAATCCAAAACTACATGGCCCCATGTGAAAAAGTGTTTGCCCCCCTGTTAAAACTGTGCTAACTTTTTTGTTCACACATGGCAAAAACATGGAACAGTGACCTTCCCAGGAGTGGCCGGCTGACCAAAATTACCCCAAGAGCACAACGACGACTCATCCAAGAGATCACAAAAGACCCCATAACAACATCCAAAGAACTGCAGCCTCACTTGCCTCAGTTAAGGTCAGTGTTCATGACTCCCCATGAGAAAGAGACGGCAAAATGATCTACACGGCAGAGATCTAAGACTGAAACAGCTGCTGAGCAAAAAGAACATAAAGGCTCGTCTCAGTTTTGCCAGAAAACATCTTGATGATCCCCAAGACTTTTGGGAAAATACTCGAAAGTTTAACTTTTTGTAAGGTGTGTGTCCCATCACGCCTTGCGTAAAAGTAACACCGCATTTGAGAAAAAGAGCGTCATACCAACAGTGAAATATGGTGGTGGTAGTGTGATGGTCTGGGGCTGTTTTGCTGCTTCAGGACCTGGAAGACTTGCTGTAATAAATGGATCCATGAATTCTGCTGTTTACTAAAAAATCCTGAAGAAGAATCTGTTTGTGACTTCAAGCTGAAGTGAACTTGGGTTCTGCAGCAGGACAATGATCCAAAACACACCAGCAAGTCCACCTCTGAATGGCTGAGGACAGACAAAATGAAGACTGTAACAGACTCATCACAAGTTATCACAAACTCCTGATTGCAGTTGTTGCTGCTAAGGGCAGCCCAACCAATTATTAAGTTTAGGGGGCAATCACTTTTTCACACAGGGGCATGTAGTTTTGGATTTTGTTTTTCTCAATAATAAAAACTGCATGTTCAGTTGTGTTATTGTTACTAATATTTAAATGAGGTTGATGATCTGAAACATTAACATGTGACAAACATACAAAAAAATACAAAATCAGGGAATTGCAGTTGCTCCGTCGGCAAACATCATAGTCCACGGAGAGACTCCTGTCTGACCTCGTCCGTCCTCATGTGCCTCTGCATGCTTTATTATGCTCTTCATTAGCGTTGAAGACATCCGATTACTCCTCCAATCCTTTAGTTCTACAAAGCCTTAAAATCTGGAAACAATTTAGAAAACATTTTGGTTTCCAGGCAGCATCAGGTCTGTCTCCTATATATAAAAACCCCTCCTTTCTACCCTCTATTTCAGACGGATCCTTTGCACTGTGGTTTAGAAGGGGCATTGTAAACATTAATGATCTTTTTCAGGAGAATACATTTGTCACTTTTTCCTACCTGTCAGAAAAATTCAACCTCCTAAAACTCATTTTTCCGATATCTCCAAATTCGTGATTTTGTAAGGAACACATCCTCTCATTTCCTGCACCCACCTCCTAAACAAGAGATTGACAGTTTTTTGACTCTCAATATTTATAAAACTATCATTCCTTGTTCAATCAGGCTCATCGCTTATAAAATAAAGAGTAACTGGGAATCGGACCTTAATTATAATTTCACGGATGAGGAATGGTCCAAGGCCCTTGGTCGTACATTCCTCCTCTATATGCGCCGTCATTCGTTAATACAGTTTAAATTGTTGCATAGAGTGTATTGGACAAAGACTAAACTATCTAAAATTAACCCTGGTTTGGATCCAACTTGTGATCGTGTGCTCCGGCTACTCTTTATCATACTTTTGGCTTTGCCCAGCCTTGACCTCTTTCTGGACATCAATTTTTAAATCAATCTCTGAATACTTCATTTTAGATATTAAACCATGTCCCCTAATAGCATTATTTGGACTCAACCCCACAAATCCCTCCTTGTCATCCTTACAATCAAACATGCTCGCCTTTTGTTTAATAGTAGCAAAGAGACTTATATTACTGAACTGGAAGAATCCTCACCCACCCAGTTCTTCTCATTAGATACATGACCTGTCTCAGTTTATTCAAATAGAAAAGATCAGATTTACATTACTTGGTATTACGGAAAAGTTTTACACCACCTGGCAACCATTCCTATCATATTTAAGAGAACGAGGAAAATAAAATCCTGTTCTCTTTGTTTAGCCTTTTTGAGCTCTTCCCTTGTCCCTGACTTCTTGGTAGATGTAGAAAGAGAAAGAAAACATATCTCAGAGTGTCACTTAGGTAAAATCTTTATGTTTTATTTTTCAATTTTCTTTCTTGTTCTTGATGCTCACATTCATGATTGTGATTATATGTATAACAGAAAGAGATTTTTGTTTTTGGACAAACACTGTTCCATTGTCTTTCTCGCCTGAGTGTCTTTCTGTTTGAATGCATCAATAAAAAGAGTTGGATAATAATAATAATAATAATAATAAGCTAAGTGATTTTGAATGTTTTGCTCATGATGACAGTCCATCTAATACACAAAGCCTGTTAAAGAAGCAACAGAAGCAAGATACAAGATATTACTAAACATAATCACTAAAGTGCTTAATGAACCCTGTTTGCTCACCACTATACAAACGCCACAGCAAACATAGAATAACCATGCTAGAAGAACGTTGTTGTTGAACTTCAAAACCGGTTCATTCTCCTGCTCTACTGCAACTGTGAATGTATGCAAAAGTGCAAACAGTGACCAAGAAGCTTTTCCTGGTAGTTTCTGTAGTGTAGTGATCATCACGCACCACACGCAAAGGTCCCTGGTTCGACACCAGGCAGAAACAAGGTTGTGATTTTGAAGCTAGTGTTACATTCTTAGGCCTGTAAACTGTGTTACTCGACAGCATTAGAGAAATGTAGAAAACTTTCTTTTATATTGTTTCTGTAGTGTAGTGCTTTAAGTGTTGCTGCTGTTTAAACTACAAAATGTTCAAACAAGTTAAATGTTCTTATTTAAAATATGCAAATGCAGTTATAGGAAAATAAACTATTTTCTATTTCAATAAAATCTGAATTCAAGAAATTCCTGGAAAAAATGACTTTGACTTATTTTACACACAGAACTGTGCAGTAAAGCTGAAACTCTACATCTTCAAACTGCATCATGTAACTGAAAAAAAGGAAAACTTTACAGAAGTGTTTGATTTATAAAATGCTAGCTAGTGATGTACATGCAGCCCTTTTACATCATTAGAATGCACAATTACTGTAGGAAAATTATCATCTAAGAAACTCCTGGAACTAACAAGCAAAAAAATGAACAGGTACTTTAACAAATCTTGTTTAGTAAAACTCCAAATTGTTAAAACTTTTCACTGACATTCAGAAGTGTAACAATTGTTACAACAACAAAACATCTGTAGAGTCTGTAACACACCTTTATCACATTGTCCACAACAAGAACACTAGATCCACTCATGGTCAGCAATGTCTGAGATGAGAGTGAGGACTCTGGGATTGACTCAACTTTTTTCTTTATTCAACACTTCTCAGGATTTATGGAAAGAAACTTTATGAAAAAAAGAGTGAGAGAAAGATTGAGAAAATGAACAACCTGAGATGGATATCAAATTGATACGTTTGATAAATCCAAAAAGGTGTTCATAAAACAGAATATTAGCGTTGGAGAAACTCCAGTGTTGATCGTAGTTCCACTGGGTAGTGTGTGTTAAAGCAGTAATAACTGATAAACATCAGGCAGATGGCAGAAGGTTGTGATGTGGTTGACAATCTTCTTGTCGATGCTCAACATGAATGTCTCAGCAGCAGGAGGAACCTGGGAATAATAATAAAATATAATAATTCAAACGTTTAATAACAGCTTCAATGTCAGTTATATATATAATGCAGATACTTGAAACAAATTGGAGGATGGACGCTGCCAATATTGGTAGTAAACAAACAAAATGGCTTGATAAAGTAATTAATGTGCCAAATAAAATATTACATAAAAGGAAAGTAATTATTAAACAATAAGATTGGAAATAAAAGGAAAATTAAATAATAGTGCTAATTTTAAATTAAAACTGAAATGATAACATTGATTCATGTCAATAATAAAAGTTGGTAAAGTTTCTTTTTGGATGCTGTATTTGGCACAATTATGCATGTATTTAGTTCTTTTTATTACCAATTAAGGCAGGATCCATCTTCAATAGTTACATCCATCATAGGATGAATGATCTTACTGGCTGAGCTTCAATTGTTAATGTCTGACAATATGAATGTGTGAGAATGAAGAAATGACTGAATGTATTGAAGTCCTGAACATAAAATGTGATACAAATTGTAAATAATTCAAAACTAAAAAGATTTATACAATAACATTGCAGTTACATCAGAAAACAGTTGAATTTTTCAATGAAAGAAAAGATATATGAAAGTATTAAACATTGAGTAATGCTTTTTCTGTTTTTACCACATGTAAGGCATTTGGACATTAGTTACACAAAATAGTAAAATCTAAATGCTGTTCTACATTTTTAAAACAGCCCCTATTGCATAATAACAACATTTATTTATTCAGGAAATAATGATGATCACATCATCATTAGACTCATAAAAATTCATATTCTAACATGTTCTATAGAACACCATTGTTTGCAGAGAAGGTGAATATTTCTTCTATATGTCAATTTGACAGGAAGCTTATGGAATTAGCAACTCAAACAAATCCTTTCGATGTTTTAAATCTCTGTAACTGTTTTAATATTCTTCAAAGATCAACAGGATTAGAGTTGCTATGTACTGCTAAGGAATGTCAATCACCTATCATTGTTCTCATTTCTAGAATCAATGAAAATGAAAGAGAGCAAAAGAAAACACAGATGCAACTGATGGAACAATGAATGGTCAGCAGATGGTTTTGACTGGTGCTTCACTGCATGAATCATTACTGTAATATTATGAGAAATCAATAATGGATTTATGTCATTTTCCTCTGATACGCATGTTTGTTCAGTCACTGTAGTTACTAAACACAAGAAAATGTCAAAAATGCTCATGCATTAAACTGAATTAAGTTTCAAGAACAACACCTACAATCACAACCTGCTTTGAATATTTTCACAACATGAACACAGGAGAGAGCTGAAAAGAACACAGACTATTCACTAACAGACTCATGATGCTTCATGTGTCTCACTTAACTCCATCAAAGCTCCAGTTCAGTGCTCAAATGTAACAAATCTTATCATCTGCTGGTAACTACACACAAACACAATGTTCAACAAGAACGCTTATAAACCTGGAAAAATACTAACAGAATGCCAGTTTTCAGAATCAACATTGTTAAACTGTGTGAATTGTGTAACTGAATTCAAATAATAAAAAGCATAGCAAATTGTCCTTTCACACACAGAAATGCAGCAGTGCTGATGCACCATGCTAAACCTGAACAGGTCACAGAAGACGCCAGTGAAAAATGAAGAACAGGAGAAATAACAGCACTGAAGAAGATCCAGGCTGCGGAAAAAAAGTTTTTTATCATTTTGAACTCAAAGAAAACATGATCAACTTTTAAAAGTAATTAGAAAAAAATATTTTATTTATATATTCAATTTGCTGATGTCACAATTAAATGCACTCAATTAACATTCTTGTCTATTACAATTAAATGTAAATTATTCAAAACAACAAATGACTTGACCTGTCTTTCTGTAATCATATTTCTTTAATAAAGAAAATATTTATAATATTTCAGAATTTGATCACTAATTATTCTGAAGTAAGTCTGTGAGTGAAACTCAGCTTGGAGTCAGAAACAAAAACCTGTCAGAACATGTTACTTAAATGTTTATCAGATCATGAGAATCACAGACATCACTATTGTATTACTGCCTTCTTGTTGATAAAAGGAATGAAACTAGTCTACACCAAACATGATTTCACAGTTCAAACAAAGGTAAACACTTAACCACAAATGCTTTTACCAGCAGGTTTGAGTTCATCACATCTCAAGTTTAAATGCTGACTGAAGAACCAAGTTGCATTTTGATGTCTGCACATGTAAAGTCAGTATGTTGATTTTGATCTTGTTAAATTATTGTAATGTTCAGCACATCATGGTCTAATGACTTGAAAATAAAAATAAAACAAGAAATAACAACAAAATAGTGCTTTTATTTTAAAAACTAAGTGTAAAAATTAGTCTGAACACATAATCTATTGGTATTCATGCCCATGGATGAGTCTTGAATCGTTCTAGCTCCTCAATTTTGGCATCAGTAATTTTCAAGTGATTCCGATCACAAAGAGTTATGCACTAAACATGAAGGAGATGTGATGTTTACTCATAGCCAGAGATTTAAGATCATATGAGTTCACAATGGCTTTCTCAAAATCAGTTGACACATTCAGTTGCTCCTCTGTGTCAGATCTTTCACCTGTTCAAACTGATTGAACATCTCTGCCAGTTTGTTTAAAGCACCATGAAAAAGCTCTGCAACACAACATCACACACTGTATTTAAATAATATCTGCATCCAGGTATGGATGGAAGCCCTCTGGTTTCTGCATACAATCAGGCATGAACTGGATGCTCAAAAGAAAGTCTCTACTATATTGTATCCTCTTATTCTCCATCTCTGGCTCTGAGGAAGGAACGAGCAAAAGCAGACATGAAAAGTAGTGAAAAACATGATGAAGTGTGCGAGTCAGAAGAAGTAGGTCTCACTGTGCATGGTGTTGTTGGGCTTTTCGACAGGTGAAAGGACCCCATCGTTGCTTTCATCCTCAGAGCCGGGCTCGGGTTCGCTCGCGGCTCGGCTTCCTGCGCTTCGATCTCATCTGCTGGTGTTTCTGCTGAAGCCAGATGCTCCACAATCACAGGAGACACACTGGAATTCTCGACTGTGGTTGAGACTGGCTCAAGGTCAAAGTCAGACTGCTGGAAAGCGAGCTCTGGCTTATCCTAACACACAAACACACCCAATTAATAATAAAACACCAGGATTACTGTGAATTTGTAGTGTAAATGTAGGTTTCACACATTCACCGAAGTGAACGACAGCATTTATATCTTTATATATAGTTATTTAAAGAAATACTCCAGTGTTGCACCTCAGTTTATATCTACAGTATTTGTAGTCCATGTGCAATAACTACAACCAAGAGCTAACATGCCTCCTAGTTTATTGAGACGAGCAGAAAACGTTACTCATGACTCGATTACAAAGTCAAAGGGCAGCTGTGGGAAAAAGGAACGATTATGTGAGATCTTTATACGACATTACCAAAAGATAATATTGCATATTGAAATTTAAAGATGTCTAATTCTTTTATTTGTAGAAAACGTATTTCTAAAAGTACGGATTTGTTCTTTCAGGCTACTTTTGTATTCAACACGTTTAACATGCACAACAGTTTAACAATTTGCAATACGTCTTAATTAAAACATGTTGGAAAATGCTGGACTACACGTTTAATTTAGTCACATTGTAGAAGATTTTGACCAATTAAAATCCAGTGCAGGGACAGCGACGAGCCCTAAACTCACCTCTCTGAGCGATTGGGAGTCGTCAGGACGAGGAGCCGTGTCAGTTTCGGCTCATCGATGGTGAATAGAGCAGAAGCTGGAACCTCTGGGGGCACGTGCACAGGCTCTGTTTTATCTGGCTTTGGCTTGTGCAGGACCGGGCTCAGCTGAAGAGGTAGACTTTTCAGCGCCATCTAATGCAGCAGATTTTACTGAATAACTCTCAAGCTGTTCATCTGTAGACAACAGAGACAGTAGCAATTAAATCACAGACTAGACGAGTCAAAAATCTAAAAAAATTATAATAGAGATATTGGGACTCACCTGGTTTCAAGTCGCCAGGAGCAGGGGGTCCCTGAGCTCTGTCCACATTATAGACGTGCTCATTTTCCACCACTTGGTTCAGTTGATGGGATTTGAGGTGGAAAGCGTGAGGATAATGAGAATTTGGACATAAAATAGAAAGAGAAAGAAGGGAAAACAGAGTGCACACATGAGTAAAAATAGTGGAAAAGGGAAATGGTAATACAGGTAAATATAAGGAGGAAGGCTGGTGAGCTATTAGCCAGAAGAATCTGCTTCCTCTATGAATGCGTGTGTGACTGTTACCTGCAGAGGCATAGGGACGGAAAAGACATTTCCCACTGGCAGAGTGGGCTTCCGACTCCTGCCAGCTACTGATATGATCTCCTCCGTGATGTCCTTGTTGTCCTGGTTAGGATCTCAGACAACGATCTTAATGGGAAATAAACAGCACATGATCAGAGATAAATAGATTCATTACTCAGTAAATAAACCAGTACTGAAACAGAGTAACACACGATGTTTTCCTCTTTTGGTAGATGGACTGCATAGGGACATTTTGACAATCTGATTTTAGTAGTCAGTTATGTTTTATAGATCGTTCTGAACCATAATCAGGTCCCCAATAATATCACAGATTGGATACCACTTTTCATTCATTCCTCTTCGTTTAGTTCCCTTAAAGACAGAGTAAGTGATCAAGGGGTTTACAAAATGAGCCGTTTGGCTGCCGTAAGTAAAATCTAAATGAACAGTGTGTTTAGGTGATGAGGAAGTGATGGGCTTTAGTTTATTCTGTGTGAAAAACAGTGTGTGTTTGAACTGTACATTACCAGCATTTGTTCTTCTGGAGAACTCGCAGTCATGTTCACCACCACAGGAACGTAGGTCACCCAATACTGTTGATTAGAACAACATGAAAATGTCTGTCACTACATTTGACATCATATTTAATGTTCTCTCTGATACTTGCTCAATACAGATCTACAACATATACAGAATATATATTTGTCAATATTTAGTGTAATTGAAGAAATGAGGATGGATATTTCTGTATGTTGTTGCAGTTTTAAAGTGAACATTCCTACTGCAGTAAACAAAAGAGTTAATGATACTTCTTTATTTTCTCACCATCGCTGCTGATGTTCTAAGATTATTCTAACGCACTTGTTTTCACGCCTGGTCTCAACAACGGCCTTGATTCAATAGTAGACTTACAATGTTTGCATGTTACTATGACAGCATGACATTTGACTATGACGTTTCATTGGTGGATTAAAAAGATTGTTGCACCAATCAGGGATGCTACGTCACAGAGATGGTGACGGCGCGACTCTACATGAGCTCCTGTAGTGTTTCTCTGTAGAAACACACACCTGGGTTAGAGGCGAGCGCCCCCTGCTGGACTTTTGTTCGATAAGCTTTCCGGTCTATTGATCATTGCTGTTTGTTTCTCCACCTCCTCTTCACCTGGCATCCGTATCAGATCTCGAATCAGCCCATTTATCATTCCTTTCAGAAAATATACACAAAGTGCAGGTCACAAAGTCATTCCGATTGTGAACACCACATCAGCTTAGATAACGTCTCGTAAAAAGTCCACCGCCAAATCTTTCAATCGGACTGATTTTAATCGGAATGACAGGATCGCGGGTACCTGCACAGCGACATCAAAAACACGAGCACCAGGAAAACAGCGAGTGTGCACCTTACCTTTGTCTCCGGTAGTGCGGACATGCCGGATGATGGAATCTCCAAGAATCACAGTATGACGTTTCGGCTCGTGGAGAGGGGCGAAGCGGTTCTGGGTCGAGATCTCGAAGGCCGGTGGTGGTGGTGGTGGCGGGGGAGACGTCCTCGACCGGGGCTTGGCTCGTGTCTTCCGCTGCTGCAGCATCCAGGGTCCGTGGTGCACCGGTGCCGGAGTGAACGATACCTGGGCGGGCTGTGTTGTAGGTGCGCTGGACCTGAGCAGAGAAACACGCGGAGTTGAGGTGCTGGGAGCGTTAGATTCAACCCGGGAATTTACCTGGGACGAGTGAGTCCGCCCAGGATGTTTCCAGCGCCGCTTTCGCTCCGCAGCTGGGCATCGAGCGAGTTCTTACCTGTGCTCAAAGGCAGACACACAGCCGGCATAGTGCTTATAATAGCAGATAGAGTTAAGATACAGAGATGTGATAAAGTGAGAGGGAATGAATATAGTCAACACTAGTGATAGTTGAGTTAACTAACTACAGGCACAAGTCAGGACGACAAAAACTATGTAGGATTATTAAAAGAGGAAAAAAGGAGAGATAAATAGTAAAGTTTGTTTAAAACACAGTCAAACACAGGAAGCTACGTCACAGGAAGCCTGCAAGCAGAGAGTCTCCTTTCCACGTCATGACCTGCCCCCATCCTGCTGCCACCTAAAAAGATAAATAACTAACAACAATCTGCACTTACTTTATCTTTAATAAGAGTTTACAGTAAATACATTTACAAATAAATACATAAATACAATATGAAAATAAATAATAATAAATTGGCAATTCACACAACAAACAAATTAAATACATTTTTCACTACAAAGTCATTTCCTAAAACAGACCTTTCTTGCTTTGTTTGTTGCAAAGTCATCAATTACATCATCGTTGCAAATCTGACCAGCACTTGTATGGTTGATGTTTCTGACAGCGAGGCTGCTGAGGTGCTCTTGTGACATGGTGGATCTCAGGTATGATTTCATCAGTTTCAGTTTTAAAAAGCTTCTTTCTGCTTCAGCTACATTAACTGGAAGTGTAAGACAAAGTCTTGTGAAAAAAAAAGCTTGTTCACGTGAAAGAAAAGTGTTAATGTTTTTTTTTTGTTGTTTTAAAAGTCAAGTAAAATCTCAAACCAGAGGCAAATCTCATCTAATTGAGCCACAAGATCTTTTGCATGAAAGTTGTTTTAAAAAGCTTTTCACTTTTTCTATCAGTAACTACACTAATAAAGGAGAGGTAGAGGGAAGATTTGAACAATTCATAACAGCCCCCAAAATACTTATAATTCTTATTATTATCATCATCATAACTGCAGTTGGTTATAGAAACAGATGAATTGTAACTCACAGGTCACATCCTCAAGTCAGTCTCACACTGCCCTCTAGTGGCAGGGTCAGGCATGCTTTTTTGCTTAATTCTGTATAAATATTATTAATCTTTATTTGCTTTAGTTTTATTTAATGTTGATCTCTGTTTTTCTTGTTTCTTCTCCTCCTTGTATTCACTACATGGAAAATATTCAATAATAGAGAGATAGATTGTGATTGACTGTGATTAAAATTTTATAGTGCCTTCATCCTGTACAAACAACCGATAATCTCTATATATACAGTATATATATATATATATATATATATATATATATATATATATATATATATATATATAGGAGGAGTGTGTTGAAGCCAGAAGTCTGTCCTGAAGGTGTAACAGCACTTCACTGAACTGTACACTCACACACACACACACACACACACACACAAACACACTTACATTTAAATGGCTATCTCTCTAATCACACTTAATTCCTCCAGGATGAATTACAGGTTGGTGACCTCTAACCTCTCGTGTGGTGCTGATGTTCCTCCTCAGAAGTCCGTCTGCTGTCTGAAGTCTCAGCTCCACCCTCTTCAGATCATCAGACTTCATCAGGGCTGTCAATTAAACACAACCTATGTTTATCTACACTTATGATACCAGGACGAGAAAAAACCCCTCTGAAGATGTTCTTCTTAATGACTGAAATCCGTATCAGAGCTCTTTTATAGAAATATATATATGACTGTATAATGCTGCTGCCATTAGGACATTATTTCACATCACATGAATCTGCTGCACTTGTGAGTGGATTTGATTCGGACTTTTCTGATAAGCGTCTCTAATAGATCAGTGTAATTATTATAATATTAACGCTTAGTGGCCTCACCGTCCAGACAGTCTCTGTCTCTCTGAGACGAGACTACAATTATCTCATACAACTGAGCATATCATTTAAACTCACACCTAGAGGTTTGATACAGGATGACCAATATATGTTGCTGATTTCTTTTGTCTGATATGTTTGTCCAAATAAAATCTCTACAATTTAAACCTATTTTGTAATGACACTGAATTGAAATGAAAAATAAATAAAAAATCTGTGTGACATGAACTGACTCATATTTCTTTCCACTTATTACACTATTTATAACTTTTAGAATAAACTTTAAAAACTGGACCAATATAAAGTTTGTTCACAAACTTTTACTAAACTGAGTTTATTTAAATGATCATCACCATTACATCACATTACCTCTGTCTTTGTCCTGCTTTTCTTCTTAATTTTTCTTCTTTTTATTTAATTTGTATTGTTTTCCAGCACAGTAATGTGATGAATGTACTGTTATTTCATCATTATGCTATAAAACACATATTATACCATTAAGTTGAGCATGCAGAAAGAACCGAGACATGACTGCACAGCGTTTTACTGTTACTCTGCACACTGCAAACACACCCACATGCAGCACGAGAGTGCCTCTAATGGCTATCAGATATTATTACATTAATGCAATGTTACCAATGTCACTATGACCATTATTAATTTAGGGCTTCAGGAAAGTCTGCAAAGAAACAAAACAATACCACAGACTTAAAATACACTGTATAGAAAGAATACAAAAACAAGAACCAGACAAATTTTGCTTTTGTATTATTGTCTGAATCATTTTAGTAGATATGAAATGTCAATATAATCTCACCTTCTTTAAGAAGTCTGTATGAGGGCATGAGCTAGGAGAATCTTCACTGTTCACATAAGGCTACATAAACCCGACAGAGAGACTGCAGGAGTTCATGTCTCATAGACTCTTTCTCTGCTTAGATTTTGTCCAAAATCAGTCCCTGGGACTAAATAAACGAAAGAAAAGGATCATCAAATATCCAACTAAATCAAACATGTACTCAAATCAGGTATATAAAACAAACATTAAGGAGTTAAGACTAAACTGTAGACCAGGTTTAGGAAAACTATTAGACTTAGATTTAGAATTAGAACATCAGGGCACTGAATTCACTTTTACAAATGAGAAAACTCAACCACAGCTAAACAATAAAGTTGTTTGAATTCTAAATAAAAAAAATAACTGACCTTGTTTACACAAAACACAGATGTGATTTTTCCTCATCTGTCAGACCAGGAAGTTTACAACTGCCTTTAAGTAGTGCAGAAACCCAGTTAGTAGATAATAAATCATAACTGGCATCATGAAGAGTTTCAATGCAGCGATGAGGATTGTGTTTTGTTGTGTTTGTGCTGTGCAGCATCGATTGAGGTCTTTAGCAGTCGTGTGACGATGCAGTTCTTGGGTCCTGCATATAAACAAATAAATAAATAATAGAACAAAGCTGCATGTTTTATTTCTAAATGAATACAGTCTACAATCTGATCATTTCTGTACATGTTAAAGGTGTGTTGTGTAAAATAATTTACTAAATGAAATGAAAGCTGCTCAGATCACACTAATGATATTATATGTTTATTTGATAAACATCATGCAGTAAGTGCTTGTATCGACACTGAAGACATAAACATCAACACTATAGATACCTTTAAGTGCCAGAAGCTGGTTTTCAACACTTTCATTCCTGTGGAAAAGAAAATTCTTTATGGTTATGAATAACAATATTTTTATGTTATGTAGAGAATCCATCATGCAATACTCTGTGTACTGTTTCTAAATGATGTACTTGAATAAAGTAAGGGTCACATGTATCATGTGTGTATATTTAACATTTTATGAAGATATCATTAAAATGTAAATTCCAAAACATTTATCTGAGAATATTTCTGGTCCTTTTCACAGATGTAAAATAGACTCAGATTTTCCATCCACAGATCACCAGGTCGCTGTCGCTTTTTCTTCCTTTATTTCTTGTAAACAAAGCTCAGTTATCACGAGCTGGAAAGAGCTGCATTCCACTTCCTGCCAGGTGCGTCACAGTGCACTCACGCTCTTTCACCACTAAGAGCTTCTAAAGATGAATAAAACTAAGAACTCGAGGGAATAAAACCTCCCATGTGTCGTTAAAATCCTGCACTCATTGGCTACATTTTCTATGGAACATGTTGTTTCCACACTGCTACTGGCTGAAAATAAAAGACTGGAACTGAAAGGTGGTGCAAAGCAAAACGTCTCCACAAACACCTGCAGAGTTCAGTTGTATCACTGATAAGATTCTACCTGTCTTTGACTTTTTTTAGTGGTTACTCTCATTTGTTTATTAACACTATATTCTACCAGCCATATTTATTTTTTACCACCAAGATGTCTTTATGCAAAAGTTACTCTAAAACGATACAAAAAAAACAAACAAAAGACCAAAATGCTCTATGGTATGTTGTTCAGTGGAACCTTATCTACAAATAAACAGGAATTTGCAGCAATTGTGTGTTTGGATGCGGTAACTATTACAATTATAGTGTACTGTTTTTATGCATGTTGTTTGTATTGTTTACACAAATTTATACATTGTTATAAGTCCATTGAAAACAGTGATCTAAAATTGATGCTTGAGGCTTAGACCTTTAGAATGATATATAATTTATCATGATAACTTATACACCTTTTATTTAATCTATTGTTAACTTACTCCAGCAAACAGTGGTCACTTCAAGTGGCTGCTTTTGAACTGTAGGCTCCGCCTCTGGTCAGGCTCTTGCTCTTGGTCCTTTTTCCCATTCCTCCATTTTACAGGTGACTCCACCTACATAGTAGAGAAAGACAACACAAGGGGGGGATTAGAAGAAACAGCACAGACACGTAACAGCGCGCCCTGGTGTAAAAATAAAGTAACATTACATATGATGCGTTACCTGTTTTTTAAATGAATTCATTTGGGCTGAAGTGTAGACTACAGTCTGACCTGTTTACAGAGACACATTGTAGATTGGAGGATGAACCACTGTAAACAGGAAGAAGAGACAAACAGTCTTGTATTCAGCGGCAGTAATTGAGTCGACAGAGCAAGACGAACTCAAAGTGAAAAATGTTTATTTCACTTTAGTTGAGTATAAAGACAAAACTTTTAGTCTAATGTAAGTTGTGTCTTTCTGGTTTGAAGCTGTATTTAGATAGCAACACCTCCAGAAACTCCATGCCTGAGGAGCTAGAAGCTAGAAGCTAATGTTCTGTTCTACATTGTTGATAGTTTTCATACTTCAGCTGTGAAAGGAACATTTTAAGAACTCAACACAGCTTTATGATGCAGAAGCCACTTTAGTTTTGTTTTAAGTCAGTTTTGTGTGACCATAACAAAGGGAACAACATTAAAGAAGGTTCTTTAAGAGGTAATAATCAGTTAGTAATAAATAGAGTAGAATAGGTCTGACTAAATGAGTGGGAGAAACAAAACAAGGCAGACTTAAGCATGTTTATTGGGAAAGAAGAGTATTGCTGCTGCAGAAGACATGGGTGAGCAATCAGGATCAGACTCAGGGAAGATATGGGAGGATAATAATAATGATCAGGTCAGAGAACCAGTAGGAGAATAATGTAGGGGACCATGAAGGATAAGGAGGAGATGGTAGAGTTGATGCAGAACTGAAGTCATAATTAAGATAAGATCCACCTTTATTCAATGCATTTATATTTTTATTGCGCTTTTAATGAACATTGTCTCTAAGCAGCTTTACACATATAATGTGGTGATTAAAAGTGAATATGTTC
>NC_060887.1:1109661-1126992 GCF_014805685.1 Silurus meridionalis | reverse complement strand
TTTTGGACATTTATTCCAGCTCATAAATCCTATAAAACATGCAGCATTAAACATGAACTTCCAGCAGATGAACATCTCATAATACTGTCTGGAAGTGAGAAATGTACAGGTTGTTTTACTCCATACACATGAACTTACTTTGATCAGAAACACAATCATACTCCAAATCAATTAATCAATAAAGTCAATAAAAGAATCCCAAACTGCTGTGTGTCTTGTCCTCGCTATTAATGACGTCATTAGAGCTCCACTACTTCTAATTACCTGCTGTGACAGTGAGCTCTAATACACATCACACTGCCACCTACTGGTCATTTATGATTCTGCAACATTCATAGAGTCACTCCGGTCAACTTCCGGTTCTCAACTCGGATTCACTCGCTTTATACACAGTTTACAGCCGTTTTTATCTTATTTATGACTGTAATATCGCTCTTCTCTCAGGAACAACAGAAAAGCTGTGAAGACATGCTATTTTATCCGCTCTTGACCTCTGTAATGTGCGCATGCGCATAGTGTCAGGTAAAAAGAGACCGGGTTACGTCACAGACGGAGGGCGGGGCATCTGCCTGTGACGTCACAGTAAGGCAACGTCTATAATTGGGAATGCGTCTCTGTTTCTCTCATTTCCGAGATTTTTGCTTGTGAGTAAAGAGGCATAAACATGGAGCTCTTCAGAAGGTTTAGAGAGATTTTTCAAAGCAGAAGATCGAAGAAAACTAAGCAGATTGCTGAAATGAAGGAGAAGCTGGAACACATGGAGAAAGTAGAGAAAGACTTGGATGCATTTTCTCTTCTAATGATAGAGAAGATAACAGAAGAGAAAGAAGAGAAAGCCATTCTGCTACAGACGGTGCAAAAGCTGGAGGCTACTTTGGCTTCTGAGCGAAAGCAGCAGGAACAGGACATAACTGAGAGAAGCCAGAGCTGGGCAAGAGAACAAAAACAACTGGAGGAACGTGTTGCTCAGCTTGAGTTTGTTTTGGAGCAGACCACCATGGAGCTCCAGTCTTCCCTGAAAATCCATAAGGAACTGGAGAAAACTGTAGACTGTGAGAGAGAGAGCTGGACAAGAGAACAAAAGAAAGTGGAGGAACATGTTGCTCAGCTTGAGGTCACTTTAGAACAGACCACCATGGAGCTCCAGGATACTCAGAATCACTGTGAGAAAATAAAAATAGTGCAGAGCAGGAGAGAGATCATTTGATCAGAGAGAAAGAGCGACTGGAGGAACGTGTTGCTCAGTTTGAGCCCACGTTGGATTTTGAGGAAAACAAGAGGACGAAAGAGAAAACTAAACTTGACATAGAGGAGAGGAACAACTTACAGCTTCAGACCAACAGGGGGCTCCAGGATACCCAGAATCTCTGTGAGGAAGAAAAGAAGACTTCGGAGAATAAAACAGATCATTATATGAGAGTCCGAGAGCGATGGGAGGAAATTGTTGCTCAGCTGAGACAAGAAAACCTTCAAAAGAAAAGGAGAAATAGAAAAAAAAGGAGACGACAAGAGAAACAGAGAGTCTGAACATGCCTTTTTCCTCTTTCTGTTTCTCTTATGGCTATTTATGATAGTTTTACACTTATAGTCAATAGTATAAAGCTGAGTGTAAAGCTATTGTATCTTGTAGATCGTCTCGTCTTTTAATCATTTTTTATTTCTGTCTTTTCAAAAACTTTTTTTAATCTTTTTTTAAATCTTGATTTTAATCTTTTTCTACAAAGAGTCACAATAAACACTAATAACAACCATTATTTTTGTCTTCCTTACAAACGCTGTATGACCTCCTCGTGGATTTTTCCACTTAGTTTATATCCCTCTTGTGGGGCAGGGGGCTGTGGCTCGGGGTCATAATGCTGAGGGGGAGGGAGGTCAGGAGGGAGAGGGAAACTGGTCCTCAGTGCCACATTGTGCAAAACACCACACACCCTGATAATCTTACACACTTTTTCCGGGTGGTATAGAAGTCTTCCACCTGAGACATCCAGAGCTCCACATCTGCATTTCAGGAGGAGAGAAGTGTCTGAGGGGTGAAGCCTCTGTCACCTGTCATATTATAGACTACATCAGGACAATGTTTACAATTTCTACATGTTGTTAAAGTCAACAAGAAGCCAGTCATCACGTCCTGCAGCTGCCTGTAGTCTGTTCCCTACACTGCTATGTGTCAGGATAAAGGAATCATGTGCTGAAGCAGGTCAGTGTGCCACAGTGAAGGAAAACCTGATGTATCGACTACCCACCTTAATAATAACATCCAAAATGACAGGCATTATGACACTCAGGGCAGATACCAGACCTATAGCAGACCCTGTCTGCCATTTCCCACTAGAAACAACCTGTTGTCATTAACCCCAGAGTGGTGAGGACCTGTATTTGGACGGGGACGGCATGGTTCTGGTGTGTTCCCTCTGTAGTACTGGACCCAATTCAGCACATAGATCCAGGAGCACAGCTGTAGGAATCTAAATCAGATTATTAGCCAGTCATCATCCAGACCAAGAAATCATCATGGTCCCTGGAGATTTTCTCTTCTTAATCTTCCATTGGCACCACAGCATTAATGATTTATTCCAGCTCATTATGGAAAGATAAAATAAACTGATATTTGGTCCTGTGCCATGAACATAAAAGCAATAATAGCTACAGAAAAGCTCCTGCTTCCCTCTGTAGCGGTATTTAAATCCCATTTAAAATGCTTTCAGTGATTCTACATTCTGTTTATATGAAGTGTTTCACAGTTTGCATGTTAATTGGCTGTATGGTGCATTTAAGAGCATTTTAGGTGAATTTATGAACCACATCTGGCTGGAAAAGACAAGTGTCCAAATACTTTTGACCACACAGTGTGTATCAGCTGAAAAGCAGCAGCTTCGGATCAGTCGCGTTTCCACTGGGATTCAACTCTGAAATATTACTTTTGATTTTTATTATATGAAATATTTAATATTCTTTATTTGATATTATTTAAATTATTAATACAGTGGAACCCGGTTATGTCGATGTCCTAGGGGGTCGCCAAAAAGCATTGAGGTAACCTATGATCGAGATAAACGAAAATCAAAATGGCGGCAATATATTAACGTGCTTGAAATTTCTTTATGTACATGATGTGTGTTAATAAATGAGAATGTGCATGCACGTGTTTTTGAAGGGTTTTTTTACACAACAGCGTTGCCGCGATTTGTTTGATGAAGGCATGCTATAAAAATACATACAGTACATGTTTATCTGTCAGGAATCCACCTGCCACGCCCCCTTCGGCCCCCTTCAGCGTGTCAGGTGCTTTCTCGGCCGCTCCGCTTCAATCACGCACATATGGTGCTCGTTTATCATCATCACCAGCTCCTATTTAAACTTCCACACTCTCACTGTCCGTTATTGTTGGTATATGTTGGTTCACAGCGGTCGTTGTTATCGCTCATGTGTATCCCGGTACGTGCCGTCCCACCGGCACTCTCTCAACTGCTGCTCTTTTCTTCCCAAAGCCGCGCCGCGCCCCTACTAACACTACGAACACTAGCACTAACTAACAGCAGAGATTCACCAGTATACAATACAACACCTGTAGCAGCTGTAAGACTTGATTTTTCCGCCACTTCCGCGACTTCTTCTGCAGCTGCACCGAGATAACCGACGTTAAGTGGCAAATTTTTCCCCCCTTGTGCTCGAGATATTAGGGTTCGGCGACATAAAAAAGTCGACATAACCGATAAAAAATGCTTAGAAAAAGCATTTTATATATATATATATATATATATATATATATATATATATATATATATATATATATATATATATATATATAAACAGCAGAAACAGAAAGCTGAACCTCTACAAACCCAAAGAGTCGCAGAAAATCTCTGAGGAAACAAAGATTCTTAGGTGAGGGAAGAGAAATGAGGATGGAAACCCGAGAGTGACTGGAGGAAGCTGTACAGCTGTTCAGCAATATGACTTCAGCACTAGAGAAAGAAAACCAGAGAAAGAAAAAGAGGAGATCAAGCTGGACATGTCCTACATATAATAAAGTACAAAAATATCAGTGATTATTGTAACTGAATATTTTTTCTTCCTTCAAAATAAATAAATATCTTAAATATAGTGTGTGTTTGTTTCTATTATAAAATTATTATTGTACATCATTTAAATTTAACTCAGAATTAAAATCCACATGATAAAATGTTGGGAAAACGGGACAAAAGTAAATGATAATAAAATAAAGGTTTTGTTTAAACCCAATTTTACATGAACAGAAGTTAAAGTAATAAAATAAACAGTTATTGAACAGTATTCACAGCATCAGTTTAAATATTAAATCACAATAACACAGAGATTAAATCAGTTTACAATACATGAGTTCTTCATGGGTTCATCTGATCACACAATACTATAAAGTTTAGTTCCAATGCAGCCTCATAACATCATAGTTCAAGTATAACTTTTGACAACTGCAGTTAGTAGAAAAACATCAGAAAGAACTATTTAATAGATTCATTTTAATAATTCAGTCCATTCAGTTTGGTCAATTCAGTTCAAAATGATTCGGTTTGGTGATTTTGACTCCTTAGATTCAGTTCAAGTGACTCGGTTCAAGAGAGTTCAGTTCAATCACTTCTAAAACAATTGGGTTCAGGAGAGTCACTTCACCGTTTCAGCTCGACTGAGTCTGAATCCATAGATAGTTCCTGAAATGTCCTTTCAGCAGTCTCTCAAAAAACACAAAATTACATTCATTTTAATCAGCTTCATTTAACTTCTGTTTCATTTAATTATATCACAAACATTTAGCTTAAAATTTAACATGAGCCCCCTGTATGTTAAACAGTAAACAGTTTAAGTTTTAGACAGTTTAATATTATCAAGAAAAATATCTTGCTTTGTAAAAGATCATCACATATAACTAGACAACAAAACACCACTAGAGGGCAGTGTGAGACTGACATCTGACAACCAACTGCAGTTATTATTATTATTATTATTATTATTATTATTATTATTATTATTATTATTATTATTATTATTATTATTTTAATCATCATTATTATAGTTTTTGGGGGTTTATGAATGTTCCTTGCTTTGACGAGGATGTGTTGATTGTATAACACTCAAATAACATTGTTTAATCAAACCAATTATTGGAAATGTAATAATTTTATCTCTTTGGGTTTCATAAATATGTAAATCTGCATATAATAATAATAAAAATTAATCATTATAAAATAATAAATGTTTAAATGTAGACCTTTAGGTACTAAAGCACCTCAGTGCAATAAAGTATTACATTCTAAAGTCCAGCAAGTCCACTGGGGGTCGCAGAAGAACCTTCTGCGTGTAAAGCAGATGTGATGACCACTACCCTATGGATCCACACAATCACCTGCACCTGCATATGTTTCCAGATTGCAACTTTCCAGCTTTGGGAGGCTTGTTCCCAATGTACCCTCAGCTTTCTGATCTCGGTTGACAGGATTTCAAGTTAATTTCAAATTGTGTAGTACATGATTAATTCATTAATATGAGGAAGATTAATCCTCATCATTGATCCTAATAGAGTGGCTAAGAGGAGCTACTCTAAAAAGCTGTAAAATCAGTTTTCAGCCAACGACCCTGCTTCAGTGAAGAAAGACCTGAAAGACATGGTGCAGTCATAAAAACCTGGAGCCTAACACGCTTAAAACAGTGGAGATGATTGTGGATTTTAGGAGAAACCACCTGCTCTCCCCCCCACTCACCATAATGAACAGCACTATGGCAGCAGTGGAGTCATTCAGGTTCCTGGGCACCACCATCTCTCAGGGCATGTAGTGGGATCTATTGCTAAACATTAACACCTGAGAACAATGCTGGCGCAACCCGACGACTGAGAGGTTAAAGCCATACCTACCCATCACCTCCTCATCACCACTGTTCTCTTCACCTACATGCCCATTTAATCTGCCCCAATCACCAATCTTTCATTCCTAGGAACACCTTCTACCACTCCATATAACTCACTCCAGAATTTTTCATTCTCCTTCATCTCACAACCAACTTGTGGAGCATAAGCACTGATGTTTTGAGTTTCATCATATATGAAATATAATCAAGCTGAATTTACATGACTGAATAATTTGTATGAACCTGTTGTAGTCTACAACACAGTCTGGAACAGGTACATCATATCATATTTTATATATATATATATATACATCATATTATGAATCAAGACATTTCCCACTAAAAACAACCTGTTGCCCTCTGTAGTACTGGACCCAATTCAGCACATAGATCCAGGAGCACAGCTGTAGGAATCTAAATCAGCTTATTAGCCAGTCATCATCATGGGCCAAGAAATCATCATGGTCTCTGGAGACTCTTTTTCTCCTTAATCTTCCACTGGTGTAATCCTCCAGCAGTGCCATCATGCAGCATTACACACGGGGGTCACCACAGCATTTATGATTTATTCCAGCTCATTATGGAAAGATAAAATAAACTGATATTTGGTCCTGTGGCATGAACATTAAAGCAATAATAGCTACAGAAAAGCTCCTGCTTCCCTCTGTAGCAGGTATTTAAATCCCATTTAAAATGCTTTCAGTGATTCTACATTCTGTTTATATGAAGTGTTTCAACAGTTTGCATGTTAATTGGCTGTATGGTGCATTTAAGCGCATTTTAGGTGAATTTATGAATCACATCTGGCTGGAAAAGACATGTGTCCAAATACTTTTGACCACACAGTGTGTATCATCTGAAAAGATATACATATAATAATTTTTATTATATGAAATATTTTATATTATATATTTGATATTATTTGTTTGGACTTTTCTTTCCTCAGCATCACTTGGATTTTCCTCCTGTAGCTCCGAGAGACGTCGTGTTCCAGGTGAAGGATGAAGACCCTCTGTCGGGATGAAGTGAACTGTACGACCCCTGGAACGGTGGGTTTCCGAGCTTTATGGATTTTATTCTCTTTAAAACACAGAGTTTATCATTTATTATTATTATAATTATTATTATTAAGAAACAAGTCACCCATAAAATCCCCAAACAGGCGGAAAGGTGATCAGGACCATCGGTACCGGAGTGAAGAGGGGAAAAGCGATGTTCCTCATTTTGTGTTTACTCCTGATCATTAGCATAAAGATCACAGACTTGCAGGAAAAAGTGGATACATTTGACAAAAATTATAGACTGGTTATTTAGCTTGATAATTCTTAAATGCCATAATCTTGTAATCTTCACTTCTGCACATTACTCTTCAATGCCATTGCCTTAGATCCATCCTGTACTTCTTAATGATGTCCACACATCTCTGCACTGTTACTGCCTTTATATTTATCCACTGTACATATGTTTACATATTTATCACTTTATCACTTGCTGTAAATATTACATATATTTATCTGCCCTTTTGCACGATAGCTACATTTTGCACTTCTAGTTAATGCCAAACGGCATTTCATTGCTGTGTACCTGTACAATGCAATTACAATAAATATCTATCTATCTATCTATCTATCTATCTATCTATCTATCTATCTATCTATCTATCTATCTATCTATCTATCTACAGTTGTGTTCAAAATTATTCAACCCCCAATGCTGTAAATGGTTTTAGGGAATTTAGTGTACATTTGTAATTGTATTCAGAATGAAATCCTACAAGGACTTCTTAAAGAACCATATGCAACTAAAATGACATCAATTAGTTTTGTAATACAGTAGTAAATGTTTCTTTTGTGAATTCTTCATTGACATAATTATTCAACCCCTTAAAGACTACCACTCTGAAGAACAGAGGTTTAATGAAGTGTTTTCAATCAGGTATTGAAAACACCTGTGGATATCAGGAAACAGCAATAAAGCCTAATAAGCACCAATTAGGCAGCTTTAAAATGACTGTGATACTCAGCTCCTTCTAGACATTTACTGGTGTGGTTACAAACATGGTGAGGTCAAGAGAATGGTCCAGGAAGACAAGAGAACAGGTGATTACTCTTCACAGGAAGGGCAATGGCTATAAGAAGATTGCAAAGATGTTAAACATACCAAGAGACACCATAGGAAGCATCATTCGCAAATTCAAGGCAAAGGGCACTGTTAAATCGCTACCTGGTCGTGGCAGAAAGAAGATGCTGACTTCGACTGCTGTGCGCTACCTGAAGCGTAGAGTGGAGAAAAGTCCCCGTGTGACTGCTGAGGAACTGAGAAAAGATTTGTCAGATGTGGGTACTAAAGTTTCTGCTCAGACAATACAACGCACCCTGCGTAATGAAGGCCTCCATGCCAGAACTCCCAGGCGCACCCCCTTGCTGTCCCCAAAGAATAAGAAGAGTCGACTGCAGTATGCCAAAAGTCATGTGGACAAACCACAGAAGTTTTGGGATAGTGTTCTGTGGACTGATGAAACAAAATTAGAACTGTTTGGGCCCATGGATCAACGCTATGTTTGGAGGAGGAAGAACAAGGCCTATGAAGAAAAGAACACCTTGCCTACTGTGAAGCATGGCGGGGGGTCAATCATGCTTTGGGGCTGTTTTGCTTCTGCAGGTACTGGGAAGCTTCAGCGTGTGCAAGGTACCATGAATTCTCTTCAGTACTAGGAGATATTGGATGACAATGTGATGCAGTCCGTCACAAACCTGAGGCTTGGAAGACTTTGGACCTTTCAACAGGACAATGATCCCAAGCATACCTCCAAGTCCACTAGAGCATGGTTGCAGATTAAAGGCTGGAACATTTTGAAGTGGCCATCGCAGTCACCAGACTTAAATCCGATTGAGAACCTCTGGTGGGACTTAAAGAAAGCAGTTGCAGTGCGCAAGCCTAAGAATGTGACTGAACTGGAGGCTTTTGCCCATGATGAATGGGCGAAGATACCCTTAGATCGCTGCAAGACACTTGTGTCAAGCTATGCTTCACGTTTAAAAGCTGTTATAACTGTAAAAGGATGTTGTACTAAGTACTAAGATTGAATGTCACTTGGGGGTTGAATAATTATGTCAATGAAGAATTCACAAAAAAAACATTTACTACTGTATTACAAAACTAATTGATGTCATTTTAGTTGCATATGGTTCTTTAAGAAGTCCTTGTAGGATTTCATTCTGAATACAATTACAAATGTACACTAAATTCCCTAAAACCATTTACAGCATTGGGGGTTGAATAATTTTGAACACAACTGTAACATTTGGTCCCTCTCTAAAAAGAGTAAAAGTCACTCTTTTGATAGAGTTGTTTTTCCAGAGTTAATTTTGCTCAATTTAGTGTTAATATTTTACTCTTTCGTGTTATATTTGACTCTATTTAGTGTTATTTCAAATTAACTCTTGTACTATTTTACTCAGTTCAGTGGTACATGAAATTGACTCTGCTACCTTTTTAACTCTGTTCAGAGGAACTTCAAATTTACTCTACCACAATTTACTTCCACTCCAGAGTTGTTTATCATCAGTTATGAGTGAACTTCAAAGAATAAATAACTCTACCAAGAGTTATTCCTCTGAATTACACCATTCATATTTTACCCTCAAAAGCCCTAAAATGAAGAACTTGCTTTTCAGTATTAAAATAAAAAAAAACAACAAACAATATACTCACGTCTCCATTTTATTTTTTCAAGCTCCACTTCAAACATTACACTTAAACATTGTCATCGTGAATGTGTCATTGTGTTGTGATTGTGAAAAAAAAAAAAGATACAAAAAAACCCGAAATGAAAATACTAAAATAAAAAGTAGTGATAATATAATGGATGAGATGAAAAAGAATTACATGAAACTATATGGTACAATAAACAAATCAGAATCACAACCATAAGACATCAGAATGTCAAACAACTTGTGGTGCAAAATATCCTTAATCTCCAAAACATAAGGTGCTTCTGTGGTATGTGCAACTTTGTAAGCATGGATATGTTCATCTAAACATATCGTTTTCAGTGCAGTTGTTATTAAAAGGATGTGCTCATCTTTAATAACAATATTCTGGATTACATTAAATACAGGCATGTCATTTTGAACTTGAACACAAACTGCCAACCCTGACCGATAAGTGTTTCCACAGTGCTTGACCCATTTCACATTTAGGACCTTAGTCCACACAGGCACATTAAGTTTTCCAGCCATCTCAGCGCCAACTTCTATTTCATTCAATGGAACCATTTTCCCGGGACCAAATTTCATGGCATTTGGATCAAATGTTTGCCAAATGTAAGCCATTTGGCACTGGTGTTTCTTTGCTAATGTTTTCGTTATGTTTTTAAAGCTTTTCAGCTGCTTTTTAAAAACATTATGCTTCGCTTCATAACGCATACACCAACTATGTATCAGTGGTCCAATTTTCTGCATACAACTGGGGTAATGCACCATTAAATGATGCTTTGGCAACAAGTTATTATCAGGAAACAATTGCTTAAACAAACTGTGGTGTTCTGCAATCAGATGTTTCAAATAAATTGTGATACCAGAGGATATAACTGAAGAAAACACAATATTGACTATCTGAAGCAATAAAATGAACAAATACCAGTGCTGATCATTAGGATGCACGAGATTTCCAAACATGATGGGCAGATAACGCAATAAACACCAGCTCTGAGTGGCATTTAAGCCCAAGTCATTGGAACCCTCTCTTAATTGTACACCAGGAGGTTTATTGTTTTGTTCCATGAAGCCATAGTTGAAACTCTGAATTCTTCTGTCTACTTCTGCTGATGTGGTGTAATTTTTAATCAGGTGCTGAATTAGTAATTTCATCTCAAATTGAGCAACCCCCTCTAATATGTCGTTCATAATATCAACTGAAAAATTTGCAGTGGTGTGGAAATATTGCAATGAATTTAAAAGGCAAGACTTTTTTACTCCCATTACATAAGGCAGACTGGGATTGCTCTGCATCCTCTGGCAGTGTTCAGTGTGAAGTTCTTTAGTTCGCACTGTCATCTTTGGACTATCTTCACTGAACACTGTCTGAAAGTCCTCTTTCTCTAGTAGGCAAAAGCGGCAACAGTACCTAGCACTAAATGATTCCACAAAACCAAACAAGGAATGGACTCCAAGGTTGTCACCAGTAACCTGTACAATGGTTTCATAAACTGTCTGATCAAATAAAGGAATCTGAATTCCAATGGTTTCCAGTGTTGAGATATCCTGGACAAGCGGCTCTAGTATTTTATCAAACCCATAGGTTTTGATATCTTGTGCATGAAATAAAGTGACTAAATGTATATTTAGTAAACTCGAATTGTACTTAGGGGAAATATTTCTAAGGGTAAAATAGATAGCTCCTAACTTATGTATTCCTCGTTTTGATCCAAGGGGGTTTGAGCATTCAAATTCATCAAAAAAAAGCTGGATCTGAACTGCATGTCTTTGTTTTGAGAAGAGTGCATGATTCTTAAAGAATTCTCCATCGTGTATGTCATAAAGACAATTTGGTCTTTGTTGTGAATCTCTCGCCATCATATCTGTAATGCTAGGGTGCTTATAAATGGACTGTAATGTCATAAGAATTGGTATATATACAAATTTATCCTTAACAATGGTTTGGGCAAAAGTTCCAGTTGTTCTGTTACGCCGCGTCGCAAATCTTGTTCCGAGAACATATTCAACGGGATCTATTTTTCCCCATTTGTCTGAAAAGTACCGCATTCTCTTGCTCTCAGTGTTTAATGCATAAAAGGATTTTGTATTTTTTCAAAATACTGATCAATTTGAGACTCAACAACACTTTTTATGGGCTCCTCTAAGGATAGGCTGTTTTTCACTGATTCTTGAGTATCACTATGAATATCTCCAATCACTTCTTCTAGAGCACCAACAACATAGTTAATAGTTGTCTCTGCGACACCAGCAACTTTAAGTTCAGCTACCACTGTTGCACAACTGTTTACTATATTTGTTTTTAAGAGTGCAGACTCACAAGGTGGATTTTGGTTTGATAAAACACCTACATCATCTAATGAAATGGAGTTGGCGGTGGATGAGCTTTCACCAGAATCGAGGCGTGAACAGTCAACTGCACAACACTTGCTGAGATGCTTTCGTAATCCAGAAAAACTATGGTAAACATGTGAACAACCTCTTTGAGCACATTTTAACTTGAGACTTTTTCCTGAACAAAGGCCATGAACTAACTTGAAGTGCCTTATATGGGCATTGGCATTAGCATGCCCCTTTTTACAAATGAAACAAATAATCTGCTCACTGGAGGATTCTAGCTCTCAACTCAGCCACTCTGGGATTCACCTTGGTGGTTTCAACATCTATATCATAGACAGTGGTTTGCAGAAAGCTATACACATTGGTCAATTCCTGACAGTTTGAAGTCCCAAAGACAAAGTGAGCTTTGAAAAGCTCATCAACACAGGCCAATGAATTAGAAGCCTTACAGGGTAGAGCATGTTGGTCAATGACAATAAACCAAGAATGGACCCTACTTCTGTTCGGCCCAACAGCGAGTAGATACGGCTGGAGCCTCTCTCCAATGCTATCCAAGTGCCCTTGGATACTGGTACCGGTCTGTGAAAGAATGAAAACACATAAGTGCCAATGTGACTTAACAGTTAATGTCAATATACAGCATGAATAAAGATACAGTGATGTCTTCCATCAAAGTTTCAGTATTACACACTTTCAGGAGATCATTACTAAGTATGTGCTAAGTAGAAAAGAATACCACAAGAACAACAATTTGGAGGACAACTGATCTTTAAGAGAAATAAGCAAGTCTGAGCAATAAGCAAGTTTAAGTTCACACAGTGACAAAACATTATATAATAGTGTCATTTGATCTGCTAAATCAGTAGCTTCACCTTGATGAACTTCACAAGACGATCACATGCTTGTTTAGCTGAGATCTTTCCCGGTCTCTTGCGGCCTTGACTTGAGGGTGGCAAAAGGTGAACCAGCAACAGAATGGAAGACATGTCGCTGTCCCACCCTAGAGACACAGAAAACAAATTAATCACATTTTTTGGTATTTAGGCAGAAGGGGTGGAGCATAACCTCCAAATCACTTTAACTTGACTTAGCTTAACTTGGAAGAGGTGCTGGTATAAATACATTAACCACTCCAGTACTTTAGTTAATACTGCACACAGATTCAGTATTAAGAGCACATTCATGGCCTAGTCTTGATGAATACAGATGTGTGGATGAATTTAGTTGAAACCTCCACATATATTGAACTGAGCTCATACAGTTAAACTTTACCTACAAAATATCAAAGATGCTTTTGTTATTCAGACTCCCAAATTAAAACAATTTCAAACTGTAAACATGCACCTGCAAATCATATGTAATGGATATAGTTGTGTCTACAATTTAAACTGTAGATCTTAGTAAAGCTATGCTTGTCATTAATGTGCAACTTCCTCTTAAATAATTTAAGGTGTACCACAGTATAGATACAGTACCTTCTTCAACTTCAGTGGCTTCAGCATTTTGGATGAGGTCTTGGAGCTCACTAGTCTGTGTGAGGCCACGGCTCTGTGCAATAACCTTTGCTTTTATGTTGGTAGACCACTTCTCCAACAACTTTGCAGAGGTCACATCACCAAACAGAAGTCCAAAATCTTGATCAATCTGCAAAGATAATTAAAGTAGGTACCATAGTAGGAACTGACTCTGTTTACCTAACGAGTCTCTGTTACTGCAGAACAACAATAGCACTTGATTTCATATTTGTCTGTTTTCATGTTTTAAGAATTTAAGTCTCACACACCAAGCCTGGTATATCCAGGAATCGCGGGAAAATTGATAGAATATCAGTTGACTCTTTAGGGTCGTGCAGCAGTTTCTGGCGATGGGCCAGTGTTAACTTCATCTTTTCCTTTACCACTGCCTCATCAGCTGTATGCTTCATCAGGGCTATTGCTTCCTGACACTGACGGTCTTCAGTCAAACTGCAGTCGTCTTTGTAGGGATGTCTGTCAGCAGTTGGCCCACCTGAAAGTGTTTAAGACAATATGAAAACCAAAAATTTGTAGTTCCTTTTCTTTCCAAAGCACAATGCATTAATGCCAAAACTAGATAAATAACACGAAATAACATGTAAAACATGCATATATCCCAGAGTGCCATTTAAATTTGCCCAACGTTGATGATTATGCAAAAAATGTTTGCATTAAAAAAAAACAGTGATTATATTTTTTAGAGATGCTATGTAACATGGAGACCTCATTCACAATATGACTTAATTAAAGATCAATTAGGAACAAAAGAATACTTCAAAGACAAGTCACAAATGTTAAGATGTGTAAAATAAGCAAGTTGTATATTCATTTGAAAATAACAAAGTTAACCAAGCCTAATAAATATTAGCCAACCTAATAAAAGCATGGACTTAACATCAAATCTTGCACCTGTTTGTGGTTGCCGTGGGCGCTTCATCCGTCCTCTGATGCTTCTTTCTGCAGAGTTTTAATTCGCCACGCCAAATATCCACTTCCATCTTCTGCATTGTAATAATGCTCCTATTACCAGAACAATAAACAGACCTAGTAGTTATACATTACCAGATTAAGGCAATGAATGCCATATCAATTATAATGAAGATATACTTTACTTTGCAATATACAGAATGTCTCCTCCTGTAAATCAAAAATATTGAGAGGCAACTGCTACTTACATATCCAAGCTTGCTTCTGGGGTCAATAAGCATGGGAATAGGAAATGATTCCTTTGCATATTTTTCCTTCAAATGTCGGGAAGGGCTTGTTCTACACACACAAACCAAAGCAATTATAATTATAACCCATAACATCATAAACAACAATTTACGAAGTAATGTATGGACAACTTACCCATGTTCATTTGTCAAATGTGCTACCAAGATTTTCACCATGTCACGTCTTGGGCATCTGACAGACCTTTGGTGCGGGCATATTCGTTTATGACCTTTTCACCTCCAGGGCTGGTCTTTAGGATATCTTCAATCATCTGGAGGGGGAATGATGCGATGTTGTGCAGGGATTATAAATTACCAACTGACAAGTGTATATAGCTCCAAATATTTTAATTTTTTAAGTCATTCTATATAGATATAATTCAGAGGCAAGATTGGTGATCCTTACCTTGGCAAGACGACGTTCCTCAGCTTGATTTTTTTCAGGAGGGCTTCTAATCAACATTGCTGTGTCATCGGACTCTGACGTACCTTCAGTATCTCCTAATGAGCTTGAGCTTAAAGAATCTTCAATATAAACCATATCAATGGTCTGATTATCTGTTCATGCTACTGTGGCAGCATGCAACACAGCTATTAAGAATTAATCCAATAGCCATATTAGTTTATGCAAATCAGTGAATTGGTGAATATAACTGAATGTCAAAAAATTTACCATCAATGTTTGCTGTGCCTGGGATGACAATTTCTAAGACACCAAGATCTGGTCGTGTCAGCAGATATACGAATGCTTCCTCATCAACTTCTGTCTTGAGTCATCAAAGACTTTAACATCCAATGTAGGAAGATCAAATTTCTTGGCAACTGAAGGAAGACACACCAATGGAAAATTGACAAAGGCCAGCAATGCAAAAGGAACTACAATAGTTATTTTTTAATCTCATAATATACAATCATACACTTAATATATTACTTAAAAATATATATTTCAGACTAAAAGGTATTTATGATATTAAAAATGTTAAAGTTTATCTCTTACCACATTCCAAAAATGATTGAAATGTAAAAGGTTTTGAAGAAAAAATATATCTCTTGCTGTCTTTGAACTTCACTCTGACAACATTGTTGGTTTGCATCCTGAAAGAACCAAAAAGACAAACTTAAACAAGGCGATAACACTCACAGTCCGATGAATAAAAGAACATTCATTAGTGCACTAGGCAACATGTGTTTTAATATGAAATAACTGTCCAATAGTTCTGTTAAGGCAAGGTGATCAATATATCTTTATTTGGACTGTAATTGTTTCTCATGTGAAATAAATCTGCATGCACCTCAGTGATGAATCTCATGCATTTGTGGTGATTTATTCACGGAGGAGTGAGTTTTATGATCCTACAAACCAGGGAACGCTTATCAAGTGTAATAATGTAATAGGCTATTCTTGAAATTTTATTTTAATAAGTAAGATTTCATTTAATAGGAAATTAATATCATATTTATTGTGTGATTATTTACATCTGTTAAAAACTAGGAAGATACATACAATTGAAATGAATTTCTTTTTAACTCAAAATGATGGATGTCATTTTTAAAAAATGAAAATTTGTTAAAAGTTATAATGCAGCCTCTTATTTACACACGGAAAACAAAGTTGCTTGGTTTACATTTTAATGTCTAATTGAAGGCTATATTATGTAAACATTTAACGCCCATTTCTAACGTTTAACTGTTTATTTCCTCTTTCTCCTTTCAACTGAGGAATATTGTTCTTGTAAATACTTCCCAGGATTTCAGTAATAAAAGTGTACATATTACAAATGCATGCAAATACAGTGAAGCAACAGTTGTGTTCCATGATGGTCAAAAAGGATTCAAAGAGTGAATTCTGAAATGAAACACCAAGATTCTAGGTTTAGACGGCAATAAAATCACCAAACAGCCCATGAATAATAATAAATAATGAAAATATCTTACATTCCTATCAGAAACAATTATCGTCCAAATAGGGTAATGCACATCAAAATGGCCTCCAGCAATTACTCTATACCGAGTCAAGTACATGTGGTGCACAACCATAGACTGTATAAAAACAGTGCACAACTCGTGAAGCTTGTCACAAAAGATTAGTGGACGAACATTTGATAAGCAGCTAACGTTAGCTAGTTTTTCTTGTGTCAATTAACGTTAACGTTTGTAATCTAACAACATTATATGCTAGCTATTTGCTTTCAATATAACTTAGTTCTCACTTCAACACGAAAGCTATCGCACTCTAAAATTCCTAAAAAACGTGCCAAAATGATCTAAGCTAAACACAGAGGTGAATATTATAAAATGAATACGACTTTGAAACTTTACTTACTTTACCATCCAGCAGTTCTCTTCTCAGCAGCAGCGGTCGATGGCTGTGACTAACAGTAATGGCGGAACGAGACGAAACTTTGGGAAGAGAACAGTTAGGGCAGAAACAAGTTATTCTATTGTGTTCGGCAATTATAAAATATTGTAAAATCGCCGACCAGCCCTTGTAAATTCTGAAAATACCTTACATTCCCAAAATTAGCCTCCGAATAGAGATAATAATGCACATCAAAATGGCCTCCAGCAATTACTCTATACCGAGTCAAGTACATGTGGTGCACAACTCGAGCGCTAGTCACAATATTTTTGTGGACAAACATTTAATAGGCTGCTAGAGTACTTACT
>NC_060887.1:1096224-1109561 GCF_014805685.1 Silurus meridionalis | reverse complement strand
CTCTGAAAGAGTCCAGCACAGGTTTTGAAATTTTTCAGATGCCTTGTGAACGATACCGGGAGGGGCGAGTAGTGCGCTGGACCTGGGCAGAGGAACACGCTGGAGTTGAGGTGCTGGGAGCGTTAGGTTCAACCCGGAATTTACCTGTGATGAGAGAGCGTCCGCCGGGATGTTCCCAGCGCCGCCGCTCCTCGCAGCTGGACATCGTCTGAGTTCTCACCTGTGCTCAAAGGCAGACACACATACATAAATACAATATGAAAATAAATAATAATAAATTGGCAATTCACACAACAAACAAATTAAATACATTTTTCAGTACACACACACACACACACACACACACACACACACACACACACACACACACACATTTAAATCTCTCTAATCACACTTAATTCCTCCAGGATTAATTACAGGTTGGGTGACCTCTAACCTCTCGTGTGGTGCTGATGTTCCTCCTCAGAAGTCCGTCTGCTGCCTGAAGTCTCAGCTCCACCCTCTTCAGGTCATCAGACTTCATCAGGGCTGTCAATTAAACACAACCTATGTTTATCTACACTTATGATACCAGGACGAGAAAAAAACCCTCTGAAGATGTTCTTCTTAATGACTGAAATCCGTATCAGAGCTCTTTTATAGAAATATATATATGACTGTATAATGCTGCTGCCATTAGGACATTATTTCACATCACATGAATCTGCTGCACTTGTGAGTGGATTTGATTTGGACTTTTCTGATAAGCGTCTCTAATAGATCAGTGTAATTATTATAATATTAACGCTTAGTGGCGTCTCACCGTCCAGACAGTCTCTGTCTCTCTGAGAGACGCAGAGACACTACAATTATCTCATACATACAACTGAGCATATCATTTAAACTCACACCTAGAGGTCGACTGATACATGATGACCAATATATGTTGCTGATTTCTTTTGTCTGATATGTTTGGCCAAATAAAATCTCTACAAATTTAAACCTATTTTGTTTTTTACTAAAAAAAACTAATAAATCTGTGTGACATGAACTGACTCATATTTCTTGTCCACTTATTACACTATTTATAACTTTTAGAATAAACATTAAAAACTGGACCAATATAAAGTTTATTCACAAACTTTTACTAAACTGAGTTTATTCATATGATCATCACCATTCATTACATCACATTACCTCTGTCTTTGTCCCGCTTTTCTTCTTCTACACTTTTTCTTCTTTTTTATTTAATTTGTATTGTTTTCCAGCACAGTAATGTGATGAATGTAAATACTGTTGTTTGCATCATTATGCTATAAAACACATATTATACCATTAAGTTCGGAGCATGCGCAGAAAGAACCGGAGACATGACTGCACAGCGTTTTTTACTCGTTTACTCTGCACACTGCAAACACACCCACATGCAGCACGAGAGTGCCCTCTAATGGCTATCAGATATTATAACATTAATGCAATGTTACCAATGTCACTATGACCATTATTAATTTAGGGGCTTCAGGAAAGTCTGCAAAGAAACAAAACTATACCTACCTTTTCCAGTTTGTCTGAATCGTTGCACGAAACACATTAACAAATCCGAAAACACAGCGACAAGTCAGACAAACCGGAAAAGGTAGGTATCGTTTGTGAATGTAAACTTATCAATCATTGGAGAAGACACCTGTCATTCACCTGTATATCTTGACTGACAGGTGTCTTGTCCAATGATCAGTAAGTTTACATTCACAAACTATACCTACATTTTCCAGTTTGTCTGACTTGTGTTTTCGGATTTGTTATTTTGTTTTCGGATTTGTTAATCTGTTTTGCACTTCTCGGCCACCGTAGGTGACCCCTGTTCTACAGCTTACCAGTGAGTGTGCCACTACTGCCACCTAGCAGATAATTTACAAATACACTCTCCAATACACTCATCATGACAGGTAGATTCACACCTGTATTGTATTGTATTGTATTGTATTGTATTGTATTGTATTGTATTTTATATTGTATTGTATTGTATTGTGTTGTATTGTATTGTATTTTATATTGTATTGTATGATCAAATAAAAATTTAAACAAATAGAAGAGGTGGAAAAAGAAAATGATGCATTAAGTTGTTCATCATTCATGGTGAGATGTTCAGCTCTGCATAGATCACTTTCTAAATGTGTGAGAGATCAGTGGAAAGATTTTGGGCCCTGGATAAAAAAATGTAAGGAAACAACACGCTGGGAACCGAACCTCAGACCCCACTGTAATGTAGAACACAGACACACTGTATGACATTAAATCAGTTCACATTTATTAACAACATCCCGACTTCCCAAGCCATAACATAATGACACCAGACTCTTTCTCCAAATAATTATAGAGGATCCTCACATACACAAAGCTTCTGTGTCTAAACTGCGATTTCCCCTACATGCACTGTGTTTTCTTCATGTAAACAATGAGTCACGCCTCAAAAAAGGTTAAAAACCACTGCCTTATGGGTAATAAAAGACCAATAATCAGGATCTCAGGTCTACATTCCTTACTATTGAAGTAAACAGGACCAATACAGAACAGTTCATCTGACAGGAAGTCACTTATAGTTACTCAAGTACAGTAACAAAGTACATTTACTCAAACACTTTACATCACACACACACACACACACACACACACACACACACACACACACACACACACACACACACACACACACACTCTTGTGACCTACACCAATGTTTCAGTTGATTAAATCAGAACACTGATACACACATGAGCACACAGTATTAAACTGTGCTTTTCAGTGGACTACTGTTACCCACACACACACACACTCACACACACACACACACACACACACACACACACACACACATGCTCAGCTCTGCTCGTGTCTTTCTCCTTTTTCTCCTCATTACCAGTCACTAAAACAGAGCACACTGATTAGTCCCATCAGCCACAGATCTGCTTCTCACCGCTCGTTTCCCCCCGGCTCCACCCTCCATTCACCAACCGCCGCTCGTGCACGCACCCGCTGCTCCATCCAGCAGTAGTGTTCAGGTGTTGTGAGGTGAATCCAGTGTTAACCCTGTCAGAATAACTGCTGAAAGATCATCCACTTTCTTGTGCCAATCCATGTGATTAATTATAAAGTACAGATGTTTAAGTGAATCAGGTTCTGCCCACATTAACTGTCAGCTATATTGCTTTCAGAGCTCAAAATGAACAAAGCACTAAAGCTGCAAGAAAATACCTCAACTTCAGTTTCTGTCAAATTCCTTTTCTTTAAGGACATCAAACATCACTGACTTTACTAAAGTGGATTTCAAGAAAAAAAATGCCATCATTGAATGCTCTCTGTGATGAAGAGACATTAGACATGATTGAAATTCAAAATCTTTATTTATTTAATAGTGTTTATTGTGTCTCGCTGTAGTAAAAGTGTTCAGACTCTCTGTTTCTCTTGTCTTCTTCTTTTTTTTCTATTTCTCCTTTTCTTTTGAATGTTTTCTTGTCTCAGCTGAGCAACAATTTCCTCCCATCGCTCTCGGACTCTCATATAATGATCTGTTTTATTCTCTGAAGTCTTCTTTTCTTCCTCACAGAGATTCTGGGTATCCTGGAGCCCCCTGTTGGTCTGAAGCTGTAAGTTGTTCCTCTCCTCTATGTCAAGTTTAGTTTTCTCTCTTTCATCCTCTTGTTTTTCCTCAAAATCCAACGTGGGCTCAAACTGAGCAACACGTTCCTCCAGTCGCTCTTTCTCTCTGATCAAATGATCTCTCTCCTGCTCTGCACTATTTTTTACTTTCTCACAGTTCTGAGTATCCTGGAGCTCCATGGTGGTCTGTTCCAAAGTGACCTCAAGCTGAGCCACATGTTCCTCCAGTTTCGTTTGTTCTCTCCTCCAGCTCTCTCTCTCACAGTCTACAGTTTTCTCCAGTTCCTCATGGATTTTCAAGGAAGACTGGAGCTCAATGGTGGTCTGATCCAAAATAAACTCAAGCTGAGCAACACGTTCCTCCAGTTGTTTTTGTTCTCTCGCCCAGCTCTGGCTTCTCTCAGTTATGTCCTGTTCCTGCTTCTTTCGCTCAGAAGCCAAAGTAGCCTCCAGCTTTTGCACCGTCTGTAGCAGAATCTCTTTCTCTTCTTTCTCTTCTGTTATCTTCTCTATCATTAGAAGAGAAAATGCATCCAAGTCTTTCTCTACTTTCTCCATGTGTTCCAGCTTCTCCTTCATTTCAGCAATCTGCTTAGTTTTCTTTGTTCTTCTGCTTTGAAAAATTCTCAACCTTCTGAAGAGCTCCATGTTTATGCCTCTTTACTCACAAGCAAAAACCTCGGAAATGAAAGAAACAGAGACGCGTTCCCAATTATAGAGGTTGCCTTACTGTGACGTCACAGAGAGATGCCCCGCCCTCCGTCTGTGACGTAACCCGGTCTCGCTTAACCTGACACTATGCGCATGCGCACATTACAGAGGTAAAGAGCGGATAAAATAGCATGTCTTCACAGCTTTTCTGTTGTTCCTGAGAGAAGAGTGATATTACAGTCATAAATAAGATAAAAACGTCTGTAAACTGTGTATAAAGCGAGTGAATCCGAGTTGAGAACCGGAAGTTGACCGGAGTGACTCTATGAATGTTGCAGAATCATAAATGACCAGTAGGTGGCAGTGTGATGTGTATCAGAGCTCACTGTCACAGCAGGTAATTAGAAGTAGTGGAGCTCTAATGACGTCATTAATAGCGAGGACAAGACACACAGCAGTTTGGGATTCTTTTATTGACTTTATTGATGAATTGATTTGGAGTATGATTGTGTTTCTGATCAAAGTAAGTTCATGTGTATGGAGTAAAAACAACCTGTACATTTCTCACTTCCAGACAGTATTATGAGATGTTCATCTGCTGGAAGTTCATGTTTAATGCTGCATGTTTTATAGGATTTATGAGCTGGAATAAATGTCCAAAAACCTCAATTTAACACTGAGTGATTTTTGTAGTTTGGTAGATATTAGATCTTTTGATGTATTATTCTTTTTTAAATATCTGTGTTTTAAATACACATTTATAAATAGCAAGGCTTTTACTAGGTAATAAATTAAAAACATAAAGTCATAATTTACTGAAATGAAATTGAGAAACATCAAAATACAACAAAAAATAAATAAAAATGACTATCAATATGTTTAAAACTAGAATAAATCTGGTTCGGACAGTTAAATACAGTGCAGTATTACAGCCTTATTTTAAATTAATTTTATAAACATAGTTTGTCATTATAATAATAATAATAATAATAATAATAATAATAATAATAATAATAATATATTATATTATATAATAATACTTTATTGCAATAGGGTGCTTTAGTACCTAAAGGTCTACATTTAAACATACTTTTATAGTCTAAAATTATACATTTTTATGATTATTATTATATGAAGATTTCCACATTTATATGATTTATCCTACAGATTAATCACTATAAAGAAAATAGAAACATACACAAGAATGTTATTAACAACTTGTACACTGTACTGCACGATCCATGTGGAATATAATGTGCATATAATATTGAATATTGTGAATGTAAACAAACATTCAGCAGTAGTTGAAAAAAATCAGGTCAGTCTCTGAGCATAAGCACTGAATCACTTGGAATTTACTCGGTCAATAATAAAATCTCTTTGCTATAGTTGTGAGGTGACTGATACACAAAGCCATGGAGCAGTTGGACACTGGGGAGACAATCAGATGAATGAAAGTAGAAAATGTGATAAAACCCTAAAGTTTATTGTGAGATTTGAGTCGTGATCGTTCAGATGCACAGTGTAGCAGCAATGACACAAACTTCACTTCACAACAAGAGCAAAAATACATGAATGAAAAAATGAATGAACTTAAAATGCATCAAATGGAAAAAAAAAAATCCAATGTTATTCTGTTATTCAATTCTCTCATACTGACCACTGGATGTTCTACACGGCACCTCATGGTAAAGACTCTCCGATGACAGGAGACTCCACCATGATGCCGAGGCGATAAGAAGATCAGTAACATCCTGAAACAGACATCACAAGGGTCCATCAAAGAAGTCGAGTCCTCGTGCTGTGCGTCAGGTGCAGAAGCTGCTTCAGAAAACAGACACACGAGTGCTGCAGCATCGCTTTAATCACTTCTTATTTCAAGAAATCTTACCAAGTGTATTTATTTTACTGCACTGGCAAATCACTTGACTTGTTTCTAGTCTGTAGAGTTTCTTCTTAAATCATGCTTTTATTTCTTTATTTTGACGGATATTTTTTGCAGTGGACGCGTCATAATGTGTGCTGTGTGTTTTTATCCCTGACCACCGAGCACCATAGAGTGAATAAAAATGTATTAATATTCTTCATTCATACAATTCGTACAAGATGATTCATACACATCAATACAATTCATTTTAGAATTGTATTAATAGTGTAAAGAGTAAAGTTTGAAGTCATCGAGGATGTAACACGACTTTAAAAAAGAGCTGGAATAAATAGAGTGAGAACAGCAGCCGCTGCACAGACTCCAGATCACACACTCTCATACAGTATTAGAAAAGCACTTGTATTCCTCTCAACCGAGAACAGAAAGCTGAGGGTACATTGGGAACAAGTTTCCCAAAACTGTATAGTTGCACTCTGGAAAACATATTGCCTGAATCATTATTTCTGCTCATTTATGCTGTGCAGATGATTGTGTGGATCCATAGGGTAGTGGTCGTCACATCTGCTTTACACACAGAAGGTCCTTCCAGTGGAACCATGCAGGTTGCAAACATGAGTGAGGTTTATATATTACTCACAAATTGTTACTCAAACCTGGAAATAAATAAACAGTTTTGCATGTTTCTGCATTGTGGTTGAAACAGAAATGGAGGAAAAGCAATCCAACATTATAATCAGAGACTCAAGGGCATGGCTCCACTGGGGCTCGAACCCAGGACCTTCTGCGTGTAAAGCAGACGTGATGACCACTACACTATGGAACCTGCTGCTGAGGAGGTTGACGTCCAATGTGCATAAATAGAAACATATCTCTCAAAATCTAACTGGAAAAATATAAATTAAACTTAGAAAATTCACTGACTCAAATGTCACAATCATCTCCACTGTTTTGAGCATGTTAAGCTCCAGGTTTTTATGACTGCACCATGTCTCTCAGGTCTTTCTTCACTGAAGCAGGGTCGTTGGCTAAAAACTGATTTTACAGCTTTTTAGAGTAGCTCCTCTTAGACACTCTATGAGGATCAATGATGAGGATTAATCTTCCTCATATTAATGAATTAATCATGTACTATAAAATTTGAAAATAACTTGTGATCCTGTCAACTGAGATCAGAAAGCTGAGGGTACATTGGGAAGAAGTTTCCCAAAACTGTATAGTTGCAAGCTGGAAATTATTTTGCCTGAATCGTTATTTCTGCTCATTAATGCTGTTTAGTTGACTGTGTGGTTCCATAATGTAGTGGTCATCACATCTGCTTTACACACCCAGAAGGTCCTGGGTTCAACCCCCAGTGGAACCATGCAGCTGGTGAATGAAATTTATGTTTTTGTGACCAGTTATGTTAAGAAAGTTAAGATATTCCATAAAACTTTTACTCAATTCTGCAAATAAAAACAGGTTGACATTTTTCTGCATTGTGCTTGTAACAGCATTGGACAAAAAGCATTCCAAAAGTAGAATCAGAAACTCAAGGGGATGGCTCCACTGGGGTTCGAACCCAGCACCTTCTGCATGTAAAGCAGACATGATGACCAGTACACTACGGAACCTGTTGTCAAAAAAGATTATGTCTAATGTACATAAAGATAAACATCATTCTCAAAATCTCAGTGGAAAAATATGAATTAAACTTAGAAAACTCACTGACTCAAATGTTCCCAGGTTTTGCCCAATAATAGTTTTAGCCATGCAAATGAGTTTATTACTGCTGCTGACATTACTGAGTAAAATGCTGCTTCCTCAGAAGACCACACACAGTAGGCTCATGACCACCGAGTGATAAATCTCCAGCATCTTAATGCACTTAATGCAAAAAAAAAATGTTCCATGTAGTGATTCATCACTTCTGCTTTACATGCAGGAGGTTCTGGGTTTGACTCCCAGTGGAATCATGTATAAAACAAATATTATGTAAGTGTGTGTTTCTTCTTCTTTTAAACCATAGCGTGGCCATAAAACTGTAAGGAGAGACAAAAGCTGAGTCCCATGTGCTCCATTGTTCCATTTGTAGTTCCATTGTGTAGTGGTTAACACAATTTTTAAAGCCTTTTTGTTCACTCTGGATGTATACAGTTCTTGAAAAGTGGGCAGGAGGACACCGATAACCATTGCAGACGTCTAAACTGTCCTCTGTAGTCCTCTGATGTCTGATTTTACAGCTGAGCAGAACCAGACAGTTATTAAAGCAACTCCTGTTGAACTTTCTAAGCTGGTGAAGGAAGTACATCCTCTGTTAAGCCTTTTTAACAATGGAGTCAATTGTCAATTGTCACACTACATGCCCTGAGAGATGGTGGTGCCCAGGAACCTGAATGACTCCACTGCTGTTCATGATGGTTAGTGGGGGGAGAGCAGGGGGGTTTCACCTAAAATCCACAATTATCTCCACTGTTTTGAGCATTTTAAGCTCCAGCTTTTTATGACTGCACCATGTCTCTCAGGCCTTTCTTCAGTGAAGCAGGCTTGTTGGCTGAAAACTGATTTTCCAGCTTTTTAGAGTAGATCATCTTATCCACTTTATGAAGATCAATGATTGCTACACTGGGGGTCGAACCCAGGACCTCCTGCGAGTTAAGGAGATGTGATGACTGTTAAAGCTGTAACAGAAGTTGGACACTAAGGAAGGTGAAAAGGAGAACTACATGGAAATAAAGTTGATCAGTCACACCATAAAGTTATAGGAAATAGTGGAAGCCAGGCTGAGAGAATAGGTGACCATCTGTGAGCAGCAGTATGGTTTCATGCCAAGGAAGAGCACCATAGATGCATTATTTGCTTTGAGAATGTTGATGGAGAAGTATAGAGAAAGTCGAAAGGAGTTGCATTGTGAGTTTGTGGATTTAGAGAAAGCGTACGACATGGTGGAGAGAGGAGTTGTGGTATTGTATGAGAAAGTCTGGTGTGTCAGAGAAGTTTGTGAGGGTGGTGCAGAACATGTATAAGGACAGTGTGACAGCAGTGAAGTGTGCAGTAGAAACAACAGACTGGTTTAAGGTAATGGTTAGACTGCATCGAGGATCGGCTCTAAGCCCTTTCCTGTTTGCAGTGGTGATAGACAGGTTGAAGGACGAGTTCATACAGGAGACAGGAGATAGGAGTAAGACAGAGTACATGTGTGTGAATGAGAGGGAGAGCAGTGAAGTGGCGCGGTTGCAGGGAGAAAAGGTGGAGAAGGTGGAGGAGTTCAGGTACCTGGGGTCAACAGTGCAAAGTAATGGAGAGTGTGTTAGAGAAGTGAAGGAAAGAGTGCATGCAGGGTGGAGTGGGTGGAGAAGAGTGACAGGAGTGATTTGTGATAGAAGAATATCTGTGAGAGTGAAAGGAAAAGTTTATAGGACTGTGGTGAGACCTGAGATGTTGTATGGTTTAGAGACAGTGGCATTGAGTAAAAGACAGGAGGTGGAGCTGGAGGTAGCAGAGCTGAAGATGTTGAGATTTTCATTGGGATTGACGACGATGAACAGGATCAGAAATCAGTTTATTAGAGGGACAGCGCATGTAGGACATTTTGGAGACCAGGTGAGGGAGGCGAGATTGAGATGGTTTGGACATGTGCAGAGGAGGAACATGGGGTATATCAATAGGAGAATGCTGAGGATGGAGCCACCAGGAGGGAGGAAAAGAGGAAGACCAAGGAGGAGGTTTATGGATGTGGTGAGGGAAAACATTTAGGAGGTTGGGGTGAAAGAGGCAGATGTAGAGGACAGAGGGTTATGGAGACTTATGGGAGAAGCCAAAAGAGGAAGAAGAAGAATGTGTAATACAGCACAAGCACATTATTACTGCATGATACAATAAAATCACATAAACATGTAATGGGATTATTGTGATCTTGTGATTTATTATCAATAGCAACAAATCCAATAACAAAGTTAAAATACCAAATAAAGAAAGAAACTAAGTTCAGAATCCAGGATTGTGGTGTTAAAGTATTAGACTTTATGCAGTAAAAATAAATCCAGGCAGTTCCATGGAGGTTCCCAATAACACAGTCCAAACACAGTCTTGATAAACCCTCTTCAGCTACATGTGTAACGCCCACATTCCTCATTATTCTCTAAAAAGTAGCATGTAATTCTCTTATGGGCGCTTCATGACCCTCTGTCTCGTCCACAACTTCAACTCTTGGCTGTCTGTTCTTCTGACAAATGTATTACTCTTAATAAATCAGCCTTCAAGAATAAGAGATGTTGTGCTCATTACTGCTTCATTACTGCTGATTCTAATCACACATTCAGCACTTCCTTATATACCGACCATAATCACAGTGTTAATGATCAGTGTAATTACTGCAAACATATAAATGCTGTGGTGACCCCGTGTGTAATGCTGCATGATGGCACTGCTGGATTTGTAAGATTTGATTGGTTAGTACGGGTGCGGTCGTTGACATACTCTATTGTGTGGGTTGTGAAAGAATAAAATCATCCACGAGACTCCTGCAAAATGGTCTTAAGTTTTTTTTTAAATAATAAAAATGACTAAAAACACTACTAGACTACTAGAGCACACTGAGGCAAAACAGAAATTACTTCGTTATTAAAGAAAGGAACATACAAGTGAAAATCTTGGCCTGTTTTTTTATATATATATATTATTTTAGTTGATGTTCCAGGCTTTGAAAAGTTTTTTATTCATGTCCATTTTCATTATTTACACAAAAAGTAAACATTTAAATAAAACAAAACATTTGTTTATTTTCTGGGTTTTTTTTATTATTATATTCAAAAAGTGAACAAGTGTAACAAAAAAAGCAGAGTAGCAAGAGGAAGCAGCTTTTGTGAGAAGCTGGAGAAAATAACATATTTTGAGGAAGTGGGACTGAAAAATACGTGAAAAATAATTATGACTTAGTATCTCATAATTATGAGATAAGTTGGGGCAGTCTGTGGCAGGGGAGCGTTTTAGCGCATAACACCGGATCTGACGTTACTGCATTTTTTTGCTTGGAAGCGCCTCATTGCGCAACAGTCCTGGCTGTGAATTTTTATTTTTTTTGTGAATGCAATGCGCTTCCGTACATTACTTCTCTCATCTGCTGAAGCTCATCTGAAATGATGTTAATAGCGTTTATTGTGTCTCGCTGTAGCTGCAGGGGGCGTCAGTGAGCCCTCGAGCGTTTCTAGACGTCTCTGATCAAATGATCTCTCTCATGCTCTGCACTATACTTTACTTTCTCACAGTGATTCTGAGTATCCTGGAGCTCCATGGTGGTCTGTTCCAAAGTGACCTTAAGCTGAGCAACATGTTCCTCCACTTTCATTTGTTCTTTTGCCCAACTCTCTCTCTCAAATGCTACAGTTTTCTGCAGTTCATCATGGATTTTTAAAGAATACTGGAGCTTCATGGAACTGGAGCTTCATGGAATACTGGAACAAACTTTGCGGTGGATCACGCATCCAAACGGGCCACCAAGAGAAGAGTTCAAAGCCTCGCAGCGTCACTGCCAAAACACCGGTCCGTTCCGCAGCGGTCCCAGCCAATAAAACGCACAGACATAGCACAGATGCGTGTCCCCCATACCCAGTAGAAGACATCCAATCCACACCAACCATGAGCGGTTCCCCAATCCAGTCCACAGCGGCCCCCGAAGCCCACCGACGCGGCGCAGGTGCGCGTCTCTCCCATTCAACAGCAGAAGGCCCGCTGCCCACACCAACCAATGGCATTCTCCATAGCATGGAGCAAAGTAGGCATACTGGTATAAAAGTCCACATTTTTTCAAACATGAAATAATCTCCAGTTAGTTAATAAAAAGTAAAATAATAAAATAAAAAGTGGTATAAACACACTACTAACAATTTTAGCAAATGTAAGATTTAAAAAACTTAAAAGACTGACTGACAAATTAACACAAACTCACACGAGCGGCCATCTTGGTTAGATCTTTATGCTTCTAAGGTTGCCTTATTTTTGATAGATTAATAGATTCACCAGAGCACCTTAGCCGTTGGCCAGAGGTCTTTGTTGTTCCCCCATTCTCATATGAGTTTGAGTACACTCTAAGAGAAGGCAACGCTGCATTTTCGACAGAGGGAAAACTTTAAAGCTGACAAGGGATCAAAAACACAACATACTTGATGTGATGGCTGTTGAAATGTATAAGCATAAAGCCTATTGTAACACTTGTGTGACACAGCTATACTATTAAGGTAAGTAACAGATAGTAATGTTAGATTTCATCAATTCACAGGGCCTACAGAAGATTTAGGTGTCACAGGAGGCAGGAAACACACACACACCAATTTCCGCACAATGAGCAACTGCTCCAATGCTCCGTTCACTCAGTTATGAAGTTTTTGCAAAAAAAACCTCAAAAAGGTATATCCAATGTAAAACCAAAGTAACTTTTTTCCGATCCGTTCTGTGGGTGGCTCGCCATCTGTTCAGTCCCGCGTAGTGAACTATTTCAAACCGAGTCCGAAAGAAAAGCAGGAAAAAAAAACTCCTTATACAAACACCAATTTAGATAAGTACAGTTCTTTAACAAATTTTAATCAAGATTCCAAATCTAAATTTGATCAAATTTTCTCTCCTTATTCTTTTTCCAAATTCTTTTTTTTCCTTTCCCTCTCTTTTCTCAAGTTCAGAGGGGAAATGAATTTCCTTCCCAGTTATCCCTGTGGACAGACTAAGGGCATTTTGGAAACCAAGAGGCTTGAGATGATGGACCAGTTCAAGAAAGCTGTAGAATGAAAAGACATGACTCTCATCCATCAGCATATGCAACACACCTTTCTCTCAGGCATGAAGAAATTTTAAATTCAGCTCCTTCAATTGCTGAACTAAAAGATAGATGTCCTGCACACTTTTGTGAAGCTCCAGTAAGTAAAAAAACTGTTACTAGGACCACATAGTGTCACTCGTCTTTGCAGCACTGCTTGAGCTGGAAAAAGTCTTAGTTTAATATGGATTGTTGATTTGTATGTCCTTTTGTTCCCAATGCAGCTTTACAGCTAATTTCACAGGATAACAAATCAAAATCTGCCATTTTCTTTCTATGCTGCTCTTCACGAATATACACCTCAGTTTCTGAAACTGTATAAAAAGAGGAAAATAGGATATTTTGGTGAGAAGATGGAAGACTTTTTGATGGCATATGAC
>NC_060887.1:1089947-1096124 GCF_014805685.1 Silurus meridionalis | reverse complement strand
GAATTAATTTGGGCTGAAGTGTAGACTACAGCCTAACTTGCTTACAACAGCGTCGCATTGTAGAATTGGTGGATAAACCACTGTAAACAGGAAGAAGACGCACTGTGGGCGTGTCTCCGTTTATTCAGGTCTGTGCGGCAGTAATGGCGAGTCGAGGCGAGAGCAAGACGAGTTTCTCAAAGTGGAAATATGCTCATTTATTTCACTTTAGTTGAGTATAAAGACAAAACTTTTAAGTCAAATGTAAGCTGTGTATTTCTGGTTTGAAGCTCGTATCTACTGCGATAAACAGCAACTCCAATCTGCCGAAGCTCCTCCAGAAACTCCATGCCTGAGGAGCTAGAAGCTAGAAGCTAACCCGGTGTTCTGTTCTACATTGTTGATAGTTTTCATACTTCAGCTGTGAAAGGAACATTTTTAAGAGCTCAACACAACAGCTTTTATGATGCAGAAGCCACTTTAGTGTTTGATTGTGAATATATTATTCAGCTTGTTTTGTTATTTATTTCAGAAATGCTTGTGATATATTCAGTTTGTGCTGCTCTGACTTTAATAAAATAGTGTTTAAAAATGACTTTGTGTTTAAGTCAGTTTTGTGTTTGTATAAACCATAACACATAAAAGGGCATTAATGGGAACATTAAAGAAGGTTCTTTAAAAAAGTAACTAAAAAGTTACTTTTAACAGTAACACATTACTTTTTGGTGTAAATAATCAACTAAGTAACTTAGTTAATTTTGAATGAAGTAACTAGTAACTGTAACTAGTCACTATTTTTTGTAAACAGCAAAACACTGCTGTTTATTAACATATACAAATTCCTTTTACAGTCTTTACAGAAATATGAGTGCAGTCAATTGTGTTGATTACATTTGTAAAACTGAACATTGCTGCAAAGTGCATTTTAATTTCAGCCTGTTCTTGCACAGTGAAGGGAAACCTGATGTATCGACTACCCACCTTAATAATAACATCCAAAATGACAGGCATTATGACACTCAGGGGCAGATACCAGACCTATAGCATGAGATTTAATAGAATTATATTATATCTAAGAAGATCTTTGTGAAAAGTTAATTATATATAATATTTATATAAAGTATTTCCCTGTCTGCCATTTCCACTAGAAACAACCTGTTGTCATTAACCCCAGAGTGGTGAGGACCTGTATTTGGACGGGATGGCATGGTTCTGGTGTGTTTCCCTCTGTACTACTGGACCCAATTCAGCACATAGATCCAGGAGCACAGCTGTAGGAATCTAAATCAGCTTATTATCCAGTCATCATCATGGCCAGAAAATCTTCATGGTCTCTGGAGACTCTTTTTCTCCTTAATCTTCCACTGGTGTAATCCTCCAGCAGTGCCATCATGCAGCATTACACACTGGAGTCACCACAGCATTTATGATTTATTCCAGCTCATTATGGAAAGATAAAATAAACTGATATTTGGTCCTGTGCCATGAACATAAATGCAATAATAGCTACAGAAATGCTCCTGCTTCCCTCTGTAGCAGGTATTTAAATCCCATTTAAAATGCTTTCAGTGATTCTACATTCTGTTTATATGAAGTGTTTCAACAGTTTGCATGTTAATTGGCTGTATGGAGCATTAAAGAGCATTTTAGGTGAATTTATGAATCACATCTGGCTGGAAAAGACATGTGTCCAAATACTTTTGACCACACAGTGTGTATCAGCTGAAAAGCAGCAGCTTTGGATCAGTCGCGTTTCCACTGGGATTCAACGCTGAAATATTACTTTTAATTTTTATTATATGAAATATTTCACATTATATATTTGATATTATTACAGACAACCAATCAGATTTCACTTCCTGACAATGCCAATAATGTTTGCAGATTTAGAACTCAACTCACAATGACGCTTCCTTTCGCTGTTATAAATCTATGAATGAGCTTCAACTTTTGTCATTTATTAATTTTACCCAAAGGTGAGATACAGTGAAATGTAGCAGCTGAGCTGCTCGGGGAACAGCTAGTGGACATTCTGGAGTCATGAACCTCTGCATTTTTCTTCCAGTGTCCTGATTCTTTACACCTCTGATCATGAAATCAGAGTCCAGACGGAGATCTTTAGGAGAACCTCCACACACTCCTGCTGCTGCTGCTGCTGCTGGATCAAAGGTACAATTTATTCATGTCTCAACTTTCAGTGTGGTTTGCAGGGCAAAGATACATCATAATGTATTTTATAATTAAATCATAAAAAAATATCTTAACTTTTAAGTGTATCACAATAAACTACTGTTTTTTAATTTATTCAACTCAAATTCACAGTGGGCCAAAATTAAAAACCGGGACAAAATCACGAGCCAAACTCAGTATTTATTAAAAAGTTTACTGTAATTGTGCATGTTTTCACTGAGGTTAAGCAGCTGCATCTTGAAAATACACGGTTAAGCAGCCGCAATTTGTTTAGTGTTGCGCGTCTAAACTTGCAATTACGGTATGGGTGGTGGGAGGGGTCAAATTACACGTAAAGACGCTTCAGAAAGGCGTTTCCGTTATAATAAGACAAAAAACTAATCTCAGTGCATTTTTCTGATGTTCCACATTCAAACACTCATAACACTTCCTAGATAGTTTTTTATTCAACTGATTCCTGTTCACAGTGATCCGGAATTTATTTACTTTGTATTTATTTTCAATTAATTTGACTTCACATTTTCAAGAAATTAAAGGCAATATTACTCAAAACGTGTGTATTCTTTTACTTATTTCCATATTATTCACAAAAATCTAAATAATTTGCATAATTATATTCTTTTTAGAACAGTTACACTATTTCAGAAAAAATCAATTCTTCTACATATTCGAACATATAAAAATTGGAATATGAATTTCACTCCATTATTATGTTTTTTTTTATTTTAAAACACAAATAAAACTTGAGCGAATAATGAAAGGTTGCAGTTTTGCAGAGACAAGTTCAATTTACAATCAAATGTTGTGAAAACAAAATAAATAAATAAATACATACATTGTGTATTATCCTTTAATGTACATCATCAGTGGCATTTGAAACATTGCCAGAACTGTTCATTACCAGTGACACTTCTGGGTATATCTACACATGTAGGATGATACCACTCTTGGCATTTAGAGCACTGGACCATGAGTTCATTGTAATGAGCTGTTCTGCAAACACAGTAAACAGGCATCGCAGTTTTGGTCACGTTTGCCTCGGCTTCACTCTCTCGACTCTTCATGCCAAACGCGACTACTGTTTCAAGCACACCCTAATTTTCATTAAATATGCATACCTCTGGTGGGTGACCCTTGCAAACAGCATATGCAAATGCTGTGAACAACCCACAATTGCTGTTTTTGATTGTTGCTGCACAGCTGGTTGCAAAACATCAAACTTGCCTGACTGCGGCCTCACCAGCCAGGACAGCGCTTGTAGTGTTCCTGGGTCCAGAGGGTCATCTGTCATACACAGAGAGCTGATTTTCATTACAAAACAAATTGCTGACTGATCCAGTGGCATTGCGAATGTTCAATATTTGCACAAACTTATTTTGTGGAGTTCCCACAATTCCACCATTTGGAATCGCACTAAAGGGCAGAACAGATTGAAACCCATCAATGTGCACATTGTCCTTTGCCATGAGGTAGCTGGCCAGGTCGATGATGTCACGGGTTAACCAGTAATCAGGGTGAAGTATTTGTTGCAGCATTTGTATTTTGGTGCATAGTCTTCGAACAATTGTTTCTGATGGACCTGATTTATTCAGATTGGCCCTTCGATTTTTGATTGTCTTCTCTGATATACTTCACTGGTTCTTTCTGTAGATACAGAAGATACAATTTATTTCTTAGATATTTTTGTGCCAGTTCAGATTTAAATTTGATGCAATGTGAAGACAAAAGTGAGTCTTGTTTGTGATCTTAGTCTATTAAGTATCTTTATAATGAGGGACTGCAGTGTCAGTTCTACATTTTGGGACCTTCTAGAAGACCACATGATAAATGTAACCATGAGATCATGCAATGATAAACCATTCCTTTAATTAATCAGCTGATTTTCCTTTGTCTTCAGTCTGCTCAGGTGATTTGGGCTACACATTTGTTGTACTTCAGCACTATCATCTTTCCTCTCTGCCTGTGTTTTGTAATAGTGAAATTGAACATAGCAAATATGCTCTCCTGCCATATTGACACTGGACATACAAATATTCAATTTCAATCAATATATTTCTCTTTCTAAATAAGCTGTGAAAGTTGATTCAAGAGATTGGAAGCCATGACTCTGCTATCATAATAACAAGACATCAGTTTACACATTCAGTAACATTTTAAAGTGATTACAGATTACAGTGATTGTTCCCAATATCTGTACCTCATCAGTTAGATTTTTAACTATACATACAGTATATATATATATATATATATATATATATATATATATATATATATATATATATATATATATATACACAGTGGAACCCTTATGTCGACCTACATGGCCCACCAGTCAGAGACCAAATTTTTACTGTGTTACCGCTAAGAGCCACATCATACACATGGGCACAAGTGAACATCACCCATCCCTTCCCACACACACACACACACACACACACACACACACACACACACACACACACACACACACACACACACACACCTCTGCTCAGCCAGATTTATTACCAACATAATGACAGAAATTGACTCCTACAGTTTTAAGACCACAGGCTGGTCATTTTCAACAATGAACATTGTGTGCACTGTCTCACACACACACACACACACACACACACACACACACAAACTCTCAGTTCAACCAAGTCCACAAACAAAAATATAATAATTTACAATAGCGTTTTCTTTTACTATAAGTTACTTAGTGGGACTTTTGGCATCCTTGCCTTGAACAATCCTCTTCAAATCTGCCTCGATTCCGCTGTTGCCACTCAAGCAATTCTTTCACACGTGTGTCAGTCAGAACAGATCGATGCTTTGATTTCATGTGTTTTGGGTAGAAAACACAGACTTTGTTTGTGTTTTTTTTTATGCGTGTTCACTCTTGAGTTTCACGGTATTCCAAATCTAGTGAGATGAATATACCGCAAAGTTTCAGTACGAGATCATTTAGGTCTAAAAATACCGTATTGAACTCAGTGAACACGCACATAAAAAAAAAATTTTAAAGATATGAAGTCCGATTCTTTATTTGAATCAGTTCTTTAGGACTGTTTGTTTTAAAGAACGGTTCAAACAGTTCACCAGTTCTTTTTATGTCGTCATGACGTCATGCATATCAAATATCATCTCGGCGGATGAACATACACACTAAACACTTTTAAATAAAGTCATGTCTATTGCATGAGGGTATATAGCTTATCTGTTTAAATTAAATCATCATCATCTTAGAAATGTTCTTTACATTTACGTTTGCATAGTGTGTGTGTGTGTGTGTGTGTGTGTGTGTGTGTACAGTGACAGCACGCTTGCTCGGTAGGTCGCATGCTCAGTGTCAACAATTCGTTGGTATGAGTAGTATGTCGGACGTGTTCTTGATACAGTACTGGTGACTAGAACAGCAGTATGTGCTGCTCGAATCGGCATATCGCATGCTCAGTGATGATCACTTGTTCAGCAGCATGTTTCAGTTTAATGTGTGTACTGTTGGAGAAACTAGAAGAACCCCATTCTCAGGGATATTGATTTATTTGAGTCGGATACGCTCATACACATTCAAAAGTGAGTAACTTGAATAATTTTGTTGATTAGTGCTGATTTAAGACACGAACTGTTCAACGATTCAGTCCGATTTGGTGAACTGGTTCGACCGATTCACTAAAAGAACGGTTCAATGAACAGTCAAAGGACATCACACAGTCAACTTCCGGTTCTCAACTCAGACAAAATATTTTGACTAACTGCTTTCTATGTGTAATAAATGTAGTTTAAACACTCATCAATCAAATACAATTATCAACAGAATGTGAATAAAAGACAGTTTGGACTTTAAAACCTCTATGTATTATGTAACAGATATCTACTGAAGTTAGCATGCTAAGCTAGCCCTGGTCCGTCCTCAGAGAGCATGCAGTCCCTGACCTTCACTCTCTTTATACACAGTTTACATTTTAACTTGTTATAATAATAAACTCTTCTCTGAACAACAGAAAAGTTGTGAAGACATGATAT
>NC_060887.1:1072447-1084947 GCF_014805685.1 Silurus meridionalis | reverse complement strand
TCTGTCTTCACTGAACCTCCATGAGGAACAAGAGAAAATTGTAGAACGTGAGAGAGAAAGCTGGGCCAGAGAACAAAAACAACTGCAGGAACGTGTTGCTCAGCTTGAGGCCACATTAAAAAGAAATAAAGGAAAGAAGGCAAAACTAGACATGAAGAAGAGTAATAACTTACAGCTCAAGCCGACCAGGTCCCTCCAGGATTCCCTGAAACATTCTGAGGAAAAGAAGTGTGCAGATCATCAGAGTAAACATTTGAGGAGCGACAGAGAGCGACTGGAGCAACGTCTTGCTCAGCTGGTGACCACTTTGAATTTTGAACAAAATAAATTTAAAAAGGAAATAGAGATGATCGAACTAGACATGGAGGAGATGACCACCAGACACTTTCAAACCATCAGAGAGCTGCAGGATTCCCTGAATCATTGTGAAGAAGAAAAATTATTTAATGAGAGACAGAGAACGACTGGAGGAACGTGTTGCTCAGCTGGAGGCCACTTTGGAATTTAAGCAAAATAAATTTGAGAAAGAAAAAGAGAAGGCCAAACTAGACATGGAGGAGATGATCACCTCACAACTCCAAACCACCAGGGATCTCCAGAATTCCCCGATTCACTGTGAGGAAGAGAAGAAGACTGCAAAGGATGAGAGAGATCATTTGATGAAAAATAAATAAAAGGATAAACTAAAGGCTAAATGACAGATCAATCACTTAATACACAACTTCAATAATTCATGAAGAACAGAAAATGGCAGCAGTGGAGAGCAAAATGTCTGCTTAGCTCTGGGCAGGTTTAGATTCAGCATGTGAGCACATGTTATACATATAATAAAGGTATAAAAAAATTGTTTATTGTAATATTTTTAAAAATTACATGTTTAAATCTTGTGTGTTTTTTGTTTTTATTATTAAAATGTTGGACTTCATTTAAATTTAACTAAGAATTAAAATCCACATGATAAAATGTTGGGAAATGTGCCAAAAGTAAATGATATTAAAATGAAGGTTAAAAAGTAAAACTAAATTAAAATTATATTTATTTATTTCAATAACTCCATTCAGTTTGATCAATTCAGTTAAAAAAAGATTTGGTTCAATAATTTTGACTCCTTTGAATCAGTTCAAGTAACTCAGTTCAAAAGAGTTAAATAATAAAGCCCAGAAGAGTTGGTTCACTGGTTTCCACTATTTCCACTATCGTTCGACACTCAGTCTATTTTTACAACTATTTGTACACATTACAAACTGTGTACTCACCAAAATCCAAAGAAATAAATATGTATGTATGTATTTTTGTCAGGGATCCACCTGCCACGCCCCCTTTGGTGGCTCTCTATGCCTCCACTCTCCATAGAGCTCCAGGTTTAACCACGCACCTGGAGCTCCTCATCACTCATGCCTCCACTCTCTGAAGCTCCAGGTTTAGGCACACCTGAAGCTCATCACTCCTCCTACATAAACCCCTCACTCATTCACTCCCGTTCGTTATTGTTCATGTTGGACTTCCCGTACTGCATGTTTTGGTGTTCGGTTTTCTTTGGGACTTCTCTCAGCCGTTTCATCCGGACTCCAGAATCCCTGCTGCTCCCCTCCCTGTGCATCTCGGGTCTGCTCGCTTCTCCCAATGCGCTACTCGGACTATCTCTCTCAACCTGAGGACTGCCGTGTGTGTGTGTGTGTGTGTGTGTGTGTGTGTGTGTGTGTGTGTGTGTGTGTGTGTGTGTGTGTGTGTGTGTGTGTATCTCTCTCACGCATGCCATTAAAACCGAGCAGCTGTACTCCGCTTCTGCCTTTTGTTTCGCTCACACGTGACAATTTTATCCTCTTTGACTTTATTTTCTTGCTCTGAATTATGCTGCTGCTCATCTCTTCCATACATCATACATTCTTATAGGAAAACCAAGGACCAATTAACATCTGTTTACAGGCTGCATTTGGCCCTGGGACCAGATTTTGGATCCCTGAGATAACTAGAGTGCTCATGGAGTATTTCCAAATCTCCCAAAACACACTGAATTTGAAGATTAATTATATTTTCTAATGTCTTTTACAGCTTACCAGTTTGTCATTATAATAATGACACACATGATAATTGACAAATAAATTCTCCAATACACTCATCCAGACAGGTAGGTTCATATCTGTATTGTATTGTATTGTATTGTATTGTATTGTATTGTATTGTATTGTATTGTATTGTAATGTATTGTATTGTATTGTATGTTGTATGCTCAAAGAAAACTAAAACAAATAGAAGACAGAAAAAATAAATTGGGGAAAAAGAAAATTATTGTAAATTGGTTTTCATAGAACATGTAGGGATTAAAAAAACACAGGTAGGGACGGGACAAAACTACCTCTTTCTAGTGTGTTAAAACAAATCCAGACATGGATGGTTTGCTGAGAGACCCCAGCACATCAGGCACAGCGAAGTCAACAGACAGCCCAAGCAACTGCTCCGGCACTTGGAGACTCACCATGACGCTGATGCACCATGTTTGTATTCAGATCTAACAGCATTTGCAAACTTCTTTTCTTTCTTGCAGTGAAGAATCACTTACACTCTGTTTGCTCTCTAATCAGACTGACGACATAAATGAGGTTGGAATGAACACAGAAGTGAAGTCGAAGTAGATTCTAAGTAAAACTCACAAACATGCATGAGGTTGTTTATCATTCATGGTGAGATGTTCAGCTATGTATAGATCACTTTCTAAATGTGTGAGAGATCAGTGGAAAGATCTCTCACACATTTTATACACAAAGATTCTGTATCTAAAATGCAATTTGTACAACAGGTAAAATTCTTGGGGCATCTGATATCAGAACAATGTAAATAAAATAAAAGCAGAAGCAGGCAAAATATCCCTGTGCCCAAGTCCAAGGAACAGCTCATGTATTTCCTAGGAATGTGGTTGCAGGAATTTTCAAGACTGGAAACGTTCCATGGAAATTATCAGGAATATTTAGGTATTAACAGGAATTAATGGAAATAAAGTTGGAATTTACAAAATTGCAAGTTATCCTATAACAGGGAACTTAAATGTAGTTAAAAATAACTTGTGATAATCAACCAGATTGAATGCAGTTTCAGTTGAATTTCTACCTGTACATTCATCAATCACATGCACACAGCACACTTACTGCAGGGCTCCTGAGACCGTACCCCTACATGCACTGTGTTTTCTTCATGTAAACAATGAGTCACGCCTCAAAAAAGGTTAAAAACCACTGCCTTATGGGTAATAAAGACCAATAATCAGGATCTCAGGTCTACATTCCTTACTATTGAAGTCAACAGGACCAACACACACACACACACACACACACACACACACACACACACACACACACAATCCAGCAGTAGTGTTCAGGTGTTGTGAGGTGAATCCAGTGTTAACCCTGTCAGAATAACTGCTGAAAGATCATCCACTTTCTTGTGCCAATCCATGTGATTAATTATAAAGTACAGATGTTTAAGTGAATCAGGTTCTGCCCACATTAACTGTCAGCTATATTGCTTTCAGAGCTCAAAATGAACAAAGCACTAAAGCTGCAAGAAAATACCTCAACTTCAGTTTCTGTCAAATTCCTTTTCTTTAAGGACATCAAACATCACTGACTTTACTAAAGTGGATTTCAAGAAAAAAATGCCATCATTGAATGCTCTCTGTGATGAAGAGACATTAGACATGATTGAAATTCAAAATCTTTATTTATTTAATAGTGTTTATTGTGTCTCGCTGTAGTAAAAGTGTTCAGACTCTCTGTTTCTCTTGTCTTCTTCTTTTTTTTCTATTTCTCCTTTTCTTTTGAATGTTTTCTTGTCTCAGCTGAGCAACAATTTCCTCCCATCGCTCTCGGACTCTCATATAATGATCTGTTTTATTCTCTGAAGTCTTCTTTTCTTCCTCACAGAGATTCTGGGTATCCTGGAGCCCCCTGTTGGTCTGAAGCTGTAAGTTGTTCCTCTCCTCTATGTCAAGTTTAGTTTTCTCTCTTCGTCCTCTTGTTTTCTTTAAAATCCAACTTGGGCTCAAACTGAGCAACACGTTCCTCCAGTCGCTCTTTCTCTCTGATCAAATGATCTCTCTCCTGCTCTGCACTATTTTTTACTTTCTCACAGTGATTCTGAGTATCCTGGAGCTCCATGGTGGTCTGTTCCAAAGTGACCTCAAGCTGAGCAACATGTTCCTCCAGTTTCTTTTGTTCTCTCGTCCAGCTCTCTCTCTCACATTCTACAGTTTTCTCCAGTTCCTCATGGATTTTCAGGAAGACTGGAGCTCCATGGTGGTCTGCTCCAAAGTGGCCTCAAGCTGAGCAACATGTTCCTCCAGTTTCTTTTGTTCTCTGGTCCAGCTCTCTCTCTCACAGTCCACAGTTTTCCAGTTCCTCATTGATTTTCAGGAAGACTGGAGCTCCATGGTGGTCTGATCCAAAGTGACCTCAAGCTGAGCAACATGTTCCTCCACTTTCTTTTGTTCTCTTGTCCAGCTCTCTCTCACAGTCTACAGTTTTCTCCAGTTCCTCATTGATTTTCAGGAAGACTGGAGCTCCATGGTGGTCTGCTCCAAAATAAACTCAAGCTGAGCAACACGTTTCTCTAGTTGTTTTGTTCTCTCGTCCAGCTCTGGCTTCTCTCAGTTATGTCCTGTTCTGCTGCTTTCGCTCAGAAGCCAAAGTAGCCTCCAGCTTTTGCACCGTCTGTAGCAGAATGGCTTTCTTCTTTCTCTTCTGTTATCTTCTCTATCATTAGAAGAGAAAATGCATCCAAGTCTTTCTACTTTCTCCATGTGTTCCAGCTTCTCCTTCATTTCAGCAATCTGCTTAGTTTTCTTGTTCTTCTGGTTTGAAAAACTCTCTCAACCTTCTGAAGAGCTCCATGTTTATGCCTCTTTACTCACAAGCAAAAACCTTGGAAATGAGAGAAACAGAGACGCCTTCCCAATTATAGACGTTGCCTTACTGTGACGTCACAGGAGATGCCCGCCCTCCGTCTGTGACGTAACCCGGTCTCTCTTAACCTGACACTATGCGCATGCGCATATTACAGAGGTAAGAGCGGATAAAATATCATGTCTTCACAGCTTTTCTGTTGTTCCTGAGAGAAGAGCGATATTACAGTCATAAATAAGATAAAACGGCTGTAAACTGTGTATAAAGCGAGTGAATCCGAGTTGAGAACCGGAAGTTGACCGGAGTGACTCTATGAATGTTGCAGAATCATAAATGACCAGTAGGTGGCAGTGTGATGTGTATTAGAGCTCACTGTCACAGCAGGTAATTAGAAGTAGTGGAGCTCTAATGACGTCATTAATAGCGAGGACAAGACACACAGCAGTTTGGGATTCTTTTATTGACTTTATTGATTAATTGATTTGGAGTATGATTGTGTTTCTGATCAAAGTAAGTTCATGTGTATGGAGTAAAACAACCTGTACATTTCTCACTTCCAGACAGTATTATGAGATGTTCATCTGCTGGAAGTTCATGTTTAATGCTGCATGTTTTATAGGATTTATGAGCTGGAATAAATGTCCAAAAACCTCAATTCAACACTGAGTGATTTTTGTAGTTTGGTAGATATTAGATCTTTTGATGTATTATTCTTTTTTAAATATCTGTGTTTTAAATACACATTTATAAATAGCAAGGCTTTTACTGGGTAATAAATTAAAACATAAAGTCATAATTTACTGAAATGAAATTGAAAACATCAAAATACAACAAAAATAAATAAAATGACTATCAATATGTTTAAAACTAGAATAAATCTGTTTCAGACAGTTAAATACAGTGCAGTATTACAGCCTTATTTCATGTTCATTTTATAAACACAGTTTGTCATTATAATATTAATAATAATAATAATAATAATAATAATAATAATAATAATAATAATAATACTTTATTGCAATAGGGTGCTTTAGTACCTAAAGGTCTACATTTAAACATACTTTTATATTCTAAAATTATACATTTTATGATTATTATTATATGAAGATTTCCACATTTATATGATTTATCCTACAGATTAATCACTATAAAGAAAATAGAAACATACACAAGAATGTTATTAACAACTTGTACACTGTACTGCACGATCCATGTGGAATATAATGTGCATATAATATTGAATATTGTGAATGTAAACAAACATTCAGCAGTAGTTGAAAAAAATCAGGTCAGTCTCTGAGCATAAGCACTGAATCACTTGGAATTTACTCGCTCAATAATAAAAACTCTTTGCTATAGTTGTGAGGTGACTGATACACAAAGCCATGGAGCAGTTGGACACTGGGGAGACAATCAGATGAATGAAAGTAGAAAATGTGATAAAACCCTAAAGTTTATTGTGAGATTTGAGTCGTGATCGTTCAGATGCACAGTGTAGCAGCAATGACACAAACTTCACTTCACAACAAGAGCAAAAATACATGAATGAAAAATGAATGAACTTAAAATTCATCAAATGGAAAAAAAATCCAATGTTATTTAAACTTTGGAGAAAAATCTTATATTCTGTTAATCAATTCTCTCATACTGACCACTGGATGTTCTACGGCACCTCATGGTAAAGACTCTCTGATGACAGGAGACTCCACCATGATGCCGAGGCGATAAGAAGATCAGTAACATCCTGACATTGAGTTACAGTACAGTGGTCAGGGTCATACAGAGGTTTTCCAAGACGTGTTCCACTCAGAACAGACCTCACAAGGGTCCATCAAAGTCGAGTCCTCGTGCTGTGCGTCAGGTGCAGAAGCTGCTTCAGAAAACAGACACACGAGTGCTGCAGCATCGCTTTAATCACTTCTTATTTCAAGAAATCTTACCAAGTGTAATTATTTTACTGCACTGGCAAATCATTTGACTTGTTTCTAGTCTGTAGAGTTTCTTCTTAAATCATGCTTTTATTTCTTTATTTCGACGGATATTTTTTGCAGTGGACGCGTCATAATGTGTGCTGTGTGTTTTTATCCCTGACCACCGAGCACCATAGAGTGAATAAAATGTATTAATATTCTTCATTCATACAATTCGTACAAGATGATTCATACAAATCAATACAATTCATTTTAGAACTGTATTAATAGTGTAAAGAGTAAAGTTTGAAGTCATCGAGGATGTAACACGACTTTAAAAAAGAGCTGGAATAAATAGAGTGAGAACAGCAGCCGCTGCACAGACTCAGATCACACACTCTCATACAGTATTAGAAAAGCACTTGTATTCCTCTCAACCGAGAACAGAAAGCTGAGGGTACATTGGGAACAAGTTTCCCAAAACTGTATAGTTGCAATCTGGAAAACATATTGCCTGAATCATTATTTCTGCTCATTTATGCTGTGCAGATGATTGTGTGGATCCATAGGGTAGTGGTCGTCACATCTGCTTTACACACAGAAGGTCCTTCCAGTGGAACCATGCAGGTTGCAAACATGAGTGATGTTTATATATTACTCACAAATTGTTACTCAATCCTGGAAATAAATAAACAGTTTTGCATGTTTCTGCATTGTGGTTGAAACAGAAATGGAGGAAAAGCATTACAACATTAGAATCAGAGACTCAAGGGCATGGCTCTACTGGGGGTCAAACCCAGGACCTTCTGCGTGTAAAGCAGACGTGATGACCGCTACACTATGGAACCTGCTGCTGAGAAGGTTGATGTCCAATGTGCATAAATAGAAACATATCTCTCAAAATCGAACTGGAAAAATATAAATTAAACTTAGAAAATTCACTTACTCAAATGTCACAATCATCTCCACTGTTTTGAGCGTGTTAAGCTCCAGGTTTTTATGACTGCACCATGTCTCTCAGGTCTTTCTTCACTGAAGCAGGGTCGTTGGCTAAAAACTGATTTTCTGTTTTTGATTGACTGCTACACCATGGAATCTGGAATATTTTTCAGACAACATTTTACTTTCACTCATTACATTTTTACACAAATATCTGTCATTTTTACTTCTTACATTTTCAAAACCGGCTCGTTACTTTGTTTTAATCCATTGATTTGGTTAAATGTCAATATTTTTTATTTTTTTACCGAGCAAACCATTTCCTGTCATTGTGCGCCTTTTTCAATCCACTGGTGTATAATGTCCTGCCTCTCACTCACCACAGATGTAGACTAGTTTACGAAGCTAAGAATCAGCAGGCAGAAAATAAAACAAGAAGTAAAGCTGTGCTTTTGTAAAATAAAGTAAACAGACAGGGGGCGCTCTCTGTGCGAAATGTGCGATTATGTTGAGATTAAATATTTAATTTGATTGACACTAATATTAATATGATGTGAGGTCCAGTTACCACGTGACACTAAAACAGGTAGAAGTAGCAGCTACTTTTAACTTAAGTACATGTCAGAGCCAAAACTTCTTTATACTTTTTTACTCAAGTGAAAGTTAAAGATACTTTAACTTTACCTGAGTATTTTTAAACATGAGTATCTGTACTTCTACTTAAGTAAAGTATGTGTGTACTTTTGCCACCTCTGGTACAGTATGAGGTAATGGTCTGTGATGTCATCACTCTGAGGTAAAATATCTATATCAGTGACGTCTGCTCCGTGGGATATTATTAAGTCTATTAAGGGTCCGTGGTGCCCGGTGCGGAGGAACGATACCTGGGCGGGCCGTGTAGTAGGTGAGCTGGGCCAGAGCAGAGAGACAAGCGAGTTGAGGTGCTGGGAGCATTAGGTTCAACCCAAGAATTTACCTTGGACGAGTGAGCATCCGTCCGTAATGTTTCCAGCACCTCTTTCCACTCTCGCAGCTGAGCATGCTTTCCATGTAGATCGCAAATCTGTTTCTTCAAAGCCTCCAGCTCCAACTCCACCGTTTGCAACTCAAAGGAGTCCTCACCTGTGCTCAAAGGCAGACACACAACCGACATAGTGCTTATAATCACGAACAGATTTAAGAAAAAATGTGAGGCAATGAATGTAGTCAACACTAGTGGTAGTCGAGTTAACGAGCTACAGGCACAAGTCAGGAAGACAAAAAACAATTCAGGTTGATTTAAAGAGGAAAAAGAGGAATATAAATAGCAAAGTTTAGTTTGAAAATGCCAACAGAAATACAAACACGGAACTCGCGGCAAACAAGTCAAACACAGGAAGCTACATCACAGGAAAGTGAATAAAGCGTGAACACGTTTCTTCATGCCAGTTTTGTTATGAACATCATTATAGTTAGGACTGAAAACGAGGACATAGAGTAACGAATGTGTGAGAGCGTAATGGCTGCATTTCCAGACTTATTGAAGGAAAATATGTACACTGGAGATCAAAATTAGAGAACAATTTATAAACAATTGAACAATTCTGATATAATGTCATCTTCACTGCTCAACAGTTGAAGGAGTTTTTGTCCTGTCTATACCATGCTACCAGAACACCTTTTCCACAAAATAACTAAGGCATTTAAAAAAACATTATTTTGCAGAAAAACACTGATCAAAATTAGAGAACACTTTCAGATACCTCCCAGTTATTTGTGTAATCTGGCACCTGGTGCTAATTTCCTTGATTATCTGTCAACCCCTATTTAACTGGCAGCCTAACTTCCAGTTTCACTGACTCTGCAAGATGGTGGCCCGTACTAAAGTGACTGAAAGCCTCCGGCAGCAGGTTGTCCAGATGAAGGCCAAAGGGATTACCCTATCAGCCATAGCAAGACAAGTTGGTCATTCCAAATCTGTGATTTCAAGAATATTGAATCTTCACAACATCACAAACTCATTCAAGTCTGCCAAGAAGGCTGGTCGTCCAGAAGACAAATACAAGAGAGGACAGGATACTGCAGAGGATCTCAATGGGCAATCGTTTCCACACTGCAGCTGGAATTGCTCACCAGTTCAGCTGAACAGGGTAAGGATCTGTCTCGTCATACAGTGTCTCGACGTTTAAGAGCATTAGGACTGAAAGCCCACTCTGCACAGTACAAACCCAAATAACCTGCAGGATTTCATCTTCATGATCACAACACTTCAAACAAAACATCTACAGTACATACAGGATTCAAGGCAGAGTTAAATTACAGAAACAAAACAGAGTAGAACAGGAGCTTTGAGGTGTGGGATTTTGACTGTGTTTATGTTAACAGTCTGCTACACTGACTCAGGACTACAGTGTATCTGATCAATCACCACCTCAACATCATTTAGCTGTAATAAATGGACATTCAGTGAAACCCAGATGAGGATGGGTTCAGGACTACTTGTATCTGATCTGGTTCCTCATTTCGCAGATGCCTCTCGGGAGTTTTTCTGCCACAGTCGCCACCGGCTTGTTCATCAGAGACAAACTTACACATATAGAACATCTTAGTTATTTTTATCACCACATTATCTGTGTAAAGCTGCTTCGAAACAATGTTCATTGTTAAAAAGCAATACAAATAAAAATGAATTAAAAATCTGGTTTTGTTGAAATAACAGGTTAACAGATGATAACTGGATAAATAACTAATGAATAAAAGCTCCATCCAGCCAATTAACATGCAAACTGCGGAAACACTTCATATAAACAGAATGTAGAATCACTGAAAGCATTTTAAATGAGATTCATTTGTCCGTTTTGTGTATATACAGGATTCAGGGCCATTTTTCTAGATTGATATTTGAAGGTAATTTTGTATTAAAATAATATTTTGCAGTGTGTTTGTGCTTTAAGTGCTTTGGGACTCAAGTCTCCAGCTGGTCATGTGACCAGAGTGATGTGTACAGAATCGCTTTTATGATGTCATAATACAAATTTGAGTATCTCATTGACAACCACCAAACAAACATTTTGAAGATTTTCAAAATTTCATGGAAATTTTCAAAATTTTGCAAAAACATTTATGGCTCCATGAATTAATAAATAGAAACATTAAGATTTATAATCAAATCGAATCCACATGTCAAGATGTGATCATAACCTTGGTAAAATAAAAGCTGATTCTTTTATATAAAACACTATTTGTAAACAAACATTAGGGACCTCTGGGTCTTCAATATCAAGGTTTACATCAAATGTTAGGATCTTTTAGAGATCTTTTCCAAACATTGGAGCATTAATTGTTTTTGTAATTAAACCAACATGCTTTTTATTATTAAACTTCTCTCTGGACACGCACTGTTGGTGTGTCTCTGTTTATTCAGGTCTGTGCGGCAGTAATGGCGAGTCGAGGCGAGAGCAAGACGAGTTTCTCAAAGTGGAAATATGCTCATTATTTCACTTTAGTTGAGTATAAAGACAAAAACTTTTTAGTCTAATGTAAGCTGTGTCTTTCTGGTTCGAAGCTCGTATCTACTGCGATAGCAACACCTCCAGAAACTCCATGCCTGAGGAGCTAGAAGCTAGAAGCTAACCGGTGTTCTGTTCTACATTGTTGATAGTTTTCATACTTCAGCTGTGAAAGGAACATTTTTAAGAACTCAACACAACAGCTTTTATGATGCAGAAGCCACTTTAGTTTTGTTTTAAGTCAGTTTTGTGTTTGTAGACCATAACAAGGGCATTAATGGGAACATTAAAGAAGGTTCTTTAAAAGTAACTAAAAAGTTAGTTTTAACAGTAACACATTACTTTTTGGTGTAAATAATCAACTAAGTAATTGAGTTACTTTTGAATAAAGTAACGGTAACTGTAACTAGTTACTATTTTTAGTAATGATTAGTATAGTATATTTAATCAAATTCAAGTAATAATCAGTTAGTAATAAATAGAGTAGAATAGGGTCTGACTAATGTTATGAGTGTGTAGGAGAAACAAAAACAAGACAGACTTAAGCATGTTTATTAGGAGATGGAGTTGATGCAGGAATGGTCGTCATAGTCTTCATTGTTGGATGAAGCCTGTCCCAGGATCTCCAGAGTGTGTACACCCTGAATAAGATATCAGTCCTTTGCAAAGCCCCATGCACAAACCCTTCACACACTCATTCACACTTTAACACAGAACTGCACACAAACTGACAGTTACTTCAGCACACACACACCATCATTAACCTGGAGAGATTCCTGCTGAAGTGCACCTGATCCTCAAATCCCTCTTTCTCATGAAAACATCCCTGAGAGCTGCCTATCATGTAATGCTGACTGAGAAATCAGAGCTAGAATTGTGTTCAGGGCTGAAGTGTGATTTCTTTTTACTGTGAATGTCACACTTTCATCACATTGTTGCATTTGTGGTGAGTTGGAGAAATTATTATAAATATTAGACTGTGGGTTTTTTTTTTTTTTTGTGGCTCATAGTAGATGGATTTCTGACTTTAAATTGCTCCTGGGTTTGAATACGTTAGCAATGTGTTTATGACCTGTATGTAGGAGTAAATATTTATTATTGTGTTAAGGTTTTTCTCCTTTGTGAACACAAGATGGCGCAGTCACTTGTCTTATTGTGGGAAAAGTACTAGAGCTCCACACAACCCTGCTCACATTCTCTGATGATGAATCCTCATTTTCACAATAAAACCTCTGTGATATAAACTACAGCTGTTCTTCTATCATACA
>NC_060887.1:1030168-1072347 GCF_014805685.1 Silurus meridionalis | reverse complement strand
TCTCATAAAGCTCATGCCCAAAACAGTGGAGATGATTGTGACATTTGAGTCAGTGAATTTTCTAAGTTTAATTTATATTTTTCCAGTTAGATTTTGAGAGATATGTTTCTATTTATGCACATTGGACATCAACCTTCTCAGCAGCAGGTTCCATAGTGTAGCGGTCATCACGTCTGCTTTACACGCAGAAGGTCCTGGGTTTGACCCCCAGTGGAGCCATGCCCTTGAGTCTCTCATTCTGCTGTTGGAATGCTTTTCCTCCATTTCTGTTTCAACCACAATGCAGAAACATGCAAAACTGTTTATTTATTTCCAGGATTGAGTAACAATTTGTGAGTAATATATAAACCTCACTCATGTTTGCAACCTGCATGGTTCCACTGGAAGGACCTTCTGTGTGTAAAGCAGATGTGACGACCACTACCCTATGGATCCACACAATCATCTGCACAGCATAAATGAGCAGAAATAATGATTCAGGCAATATGTTTTCCAGAGTGCAACTATACAGTTTTGGGAAACTTGTTCCCAATGTACCCTCAGCTTTCTGTTCTCGGTTGAGAGGAATACAAGTGCTTTTCTAATACTGTATGAGAGTGTGTGATCTGGAGTCTGTGCAGCGGCTGCTGTTCTCACTCTATTTATTCCAGCTCTTTTTTAAAGTCGTGTTACATCCTCGATGACTTCAAACTTTACTCTTTACACTATTAATACAATTCTAAAATGAATTGTATTGATTTGTATGAATCATCTTGTACGAATTGTATGAATGAAGAATATTAATACATTTTATTCACTCTATGGTGCTCGGTGGTCAGGGATAAAAACACACAGCACACATTATGACGCGTCCACTGCAAAAAATATCCGTCAAAATAAAGAAATAAAAGCATGATTTAAGAAGAAACTCTACAGACTAGAAACAAGTCAAATGATTTGCCAGTGCAGTAAAATAATTACACTTGGTAAGATTTCTTGAAATAAGAAGTGATTAAAGCGATGCTGCAGCACTCGTGTGTCTGTTTTCTGAAGCAGCTTCTGCACCTGACGCACAGCACGAGGACTCGACTTCTTTGATGGACCCTTGTGAGGTCTGTTCTGAGTGGAACACGTCTTGGAAAACCTCTGTATGACCCTGACCACTGTACTGTAACTCAGTGTCAGGATGTTACTGATCTTCTTATCGCCTCGGCATCATGGTGGAGTCTCCTGTCATCAGAGAGTCTTTACCATGAGGTGCCGTGTAGAACATCCAGTGGTCAGTATGAGAGAATTGAATAACAGAATATAAGATTTTTATTTTGTTATTTAAAGAGAAGTTTAAATAACATTGGATTTTTTTCATTTGATGAATTTTAAGTTCATTCATTTTTCATTCATGTATTTTTGCTCTTGTTGTGAAGTGAAGTTTGTGTCATTGCTGCTACACTGTGCATCTGAACGATCACGACTCAAATCTCACAATAAACTTTAGGGTTTTATCACATTTTCTACTTTCATTCATCTGATTGTCTCCCCAGTGTCCAACTGCTCCATGGCTTTGTGTATCAGTCACCTCACAACTATAGCAAAGAGTTTTTATTATTGACCGAGTAAATTCCAAGTGATTCAGTGCTTATGCTCAGAGACTGACCTGATACACACACACACACACACACACACACACACACACACACACACACACACACACACACACACACACACATTTTTTTTCAAACTACTGCTAAATGTTTGTTTACATTCACAATATTTATTATTATTATATGCACAAGAATTTTGAACTTTGTTCCACATGGATCATGCAAGTAGTTAATAACGTGTTTGTTTGTGTATGTTTCTATTTTCTTTATAGTAATTAATCTTTCATATAATAATATTGTATTGTGCTCCTTTTATCAGTGGTCCCCAACCCCGGGGCCACAGACTGCACCGGTCCGTGGGTCAATTGGTACCGGACCGCACAGAAAGAGTAAATGTAAATCTGCATATAATAATAATAAAATTAATCATTTAAAATAAAAATATGTTTAAATGTAGACCTTTAGGTACTTAAGCACCCCAGTGCTACTGTATATATATATATATATATATATATATATATATATATATATATATATATATATATATATATATATATATATATATATATATATATATATATATATATATATATATAATTATAATCACAAACTGCTTTTATAAAATGAACATGAAATAAGGCTGTAATACTGCACTGTATTTAACTGAACCAGATTTATTTTAGTTTTAAACATATTGATAGTCATTTTTATTTATTTTTGTTGTATTTTGATGTTTTCAATTTCATTGCAGTAAATTATGACTTTTGTTGGTATTTAATGTTAGTGTCGGTTTAGTTTTAATCTATTACACAGTAAAAGCCTTAATATTTATAAATGTGTATTTAAAGTTAATTAAAATTAAAATATTTAAGCTGTAATACTGCACTGCATTTAACTAATAATATTATTATTATTGTTATATATTGTTATAATTTTAAATGTACTGAGTTTTTATTTTGATTCTTTATATTTTGAAGTTTTATTTCAGATTAGTTTCAGTTAATAACTTTTTTTATTGTATTTAATTTTAGTCTACCAAACTACAAAAATCACTCAGTGTTGAATTGAGGTTTTTGGACATTTATTCCAGCTCATAAATCCTATAAAACATGCAGCATTAAACATGAACTTCCAGCAGATGAACATCTCATAATACTGTCTGGAAGTGAGAAATGTACAGGTTGTTTTTACTCCATACACATGAACTTACTTTGATCAGAAACACAATCATACTCCAAATCAATTAATCAATAAAGTCAATAAAAGAATCCCAAACTGCTGTGTGTCTTGTCCTCGCTATTAATGACGTCATTAGAGCTCCACTACTTCTAATGACCTGCTGTGACAGTGAGCTCTAATACACATCACACTGCCACCTACTGGTCATTTATGATTCTGCAACATTCATAGAGTCACTCCGGTCAACTTCCGGTTCTCAACTCGGATTCACTCGCTTTATACACAGTTTACAGCCGTTTTTATCTTATTTATGACTGTAATATCGCTCTTCTCTCAGGAACAACAGAAAAGCTGTGAAGACATGATATTTTATCCGCTCTTTACCTCTGTAATGTGCGCATGCGCATAGTGTCAGGTTAAGAGAGACCGGGTTACGTCACAGACGGAGGGCGGGCATCTCCTGTGACGTCACAGTAAGGCAACGTCTATAATTGGGAACGCGTCTCTGTTTCTCTCATTTCCGAGGTTTTGCTTGTGAGTAAAGAGGCATAAACATGGAGCTCTTCAGAAGGTTGAGAGAGTTTTTTCAAACCAGAAGAACGAAGAAAACTAAGCAGATTGCTGAAATGAAGGAGAAGCTGGAACACATGGAGAAAGTAGAGAAAGACTTGGATGCATTTTCTCTTCTAATGATAGAGAAGATAACAGAAGAGAAAGAAGAGAAAGCCATTCTGCTACAGACGGTGCAAAAGCTGGAGGCTACTTTGGCTTCTGAGCGAAAGCAGCAGGAACAGGACATAACTGAGAGAAGCCAGAGCTGGGCGAGAGAACAAAAACAACTGGAGGAACGTGTTGCTCAGCTTGAGTTTATTTTGGATCAGACCACCATGGAGCTCCAGTCTTCCTTGAAAATCAATGAGGAACTGGAGAAAACTGTAGACTGTGAGAGAGAGCTGGACGAGAGAACAAAAGAAAGTGGAGGAACATGTTGCTCAGCTTGAGGTCACTTTGGATCAGACCACCATGGAGCTCCAGTCTTCCTGAAAATGCATGAGGAACTGGAGAAAACTGTGGACTGTGAGAGAGAGCTGGACAAGAGAACAAAAGAAAGTGGAGGAACATGTTGCTCAGCTTGAGGTCACTTTGGAACAGACCACCATGGAGCTCCAGTCTTCCTGAAAATGCATGAGGAACTGGAGAAAACTGTAGACTGTGAGAGAGAGAGCTGGACGAGAGAACAAAAGAAAGTGGAGGAACATGTTGCTCAGCTTGAGGTCACTTTGGAACAGACCACCATGGAGCTCCAGGATACTCAGAATCACTGTGAGAAAGTAAAAATAGTGCAGAGCAGGAGAGAGATCATTTGATCAGAGAGAAAGAGCGACTGGAGGAACGTGTTGCTCAGTTTGAGCCCACGTTGGACTTTAAAGAAAAACAAGAGGACGAAAGAGAAAACTAAACTTGACATAGAGGAGAGGAACAACTTACAGCTTCAGACCAACAGGGGGCTCCAGGATACCCAGAATCTCTGTGAGGAAGAAAAGAAGACTTCAGAGAATAAAACAGATCATTATATGAGAGTCCGAGAGCGATGGGAGGAAATTGTTGCTCAGCTGAGACAAGAAAACATTCAAAAGAAAAGGAGAAATAGAAAAAAAAGAAGACGACAAGAGAAACAGAGAGTCTGAACACTTTTACTACAGCGAGACACAATAAACACTATTAAATAAATAAAGATTTTGAATTTCAATCATGTCTAATGTCTCTTCATCACAGAGAGCATTCAATGATGGCATTTTTTTTCTTGAAATCCACTTTAGTAAAGTCAGTGATGTTTGATGTCCTTAAAGAAAAGGAATTTGACAGAAACTGAAGTTGAGGTATTTTCTTGCAGCTTTAGTGCTTTGTTCATTTTGAGCTCTGAAAGCAATATAGCTGACAGTTAATGTGGGCAGAACCTGATTCACTTAAACATCTGTACTTTATAATTAATCACATGGATTGGCACAAGAAAGTGGATGATCTTTCAGCAGTTATTCTGACAGGGTTAACACTGGATTCACCTCACAACACCTGAACACTACTGCTGGATGGAGCAGCGGGTGCGTGCACGGCGGTTGGTGAATGGAGGGTGGAGCCGGGGGGAAACGAGCGGTGAGAAGCAGATCTGTGGCTGATGGGACTAATCAGTGTGCTCTGTTTTAGTGACTGGTGATGAGGAGAAAAAGGAGAAAGACACGAGCAGAGCTGAGCACGTGTGTGTGTGTGTGTGTGTGTGTGTGTGTGTGTGTGTGTGTGTGTGTGTGTGTGTGTGTGTGTGTGTGTGTGTGTGATGTAAAGTGTTTGAGTAAATGTACTTTGTTACTGTACTTGAGTAACTATAAGTGACTTCCTGTCTGATGAACTGTTCTGTATTGGTCCTGTTTACTTCAATAGTAAGAAATGTAGACCTGAGATCCTGATTATTGGTCTTTTATTACCCATAAGGCAGTGGTTTGTAACCTTTTTTGAGGCGTGACTCATTGTTTACATGAAGAAAACACAGTGCATGTAGGGGTACGGTCTCAGGAGCCCTGCAGTAAGTGTGCTGTGTGCATGTGATTGATGAATGTGCAGGTAGAAATTCAACTGAAACTGCATTCAATCTGGTTGATTATCAAGCAAGTTATTTTTTAACTACATTTAAGTTCCCTGTTATAGGATAACTTGCAATTTTGTAAATTCCAACTTTATTTCCATTAATTCCTGTTAATACCTAAATATTCCTGATAATTCATATGGGAAGTTTCCAGTCTTGAAAATTCCTGCAACCACATTCCTAGGAAATACATGAGCTGTTCCTTGGTCTTGGGCACAGGGATATTTTGCCTGCCTTTTTATTTTCTTTTAAGTTTTACATTGTTCTGATATCAGATGCCCCAAGAAATTGCAGTTTAGACACAGAAGCTTTGTGTATGTGAGGATCCTCTATAATTATTTGGAGAAAGAGTCTGGTGTCATTATGCCATGGCTTGGGAAGTCGGGATGTTGTTAATAAATGTGAACTGATTTAATGTCATACAGTGTGTCTGTGTTCTACATTACAGTGGGGTCTGAGGTTCGGTTCCCAGCGTGTTGTTTCCTTACATTTTTTTATCCAGGGCCCAAAATCTTTCCACTGATCTCTCACACATTTAGAAAGTGATCTATGCAGAGCTGAACATCTCACCATGAATGATGAACAACCTCATGCATAATTTTCTTTTTCCCCCTCTTCTTATTGTTTAAATTTTTATTTAAGAATACAATACCATACAATACAATACAATACAATACAAAACAATACAATACAGGTGTGAATCTACCTATCATGAGGAGTGTATTGGAGAGTGTATGTGTAAATCATCTGCTAGGTGGCAGTAGTGGACACTCACTGGTAAGCTGTAGAACAGGGGTCACCTACGGTGGCCGAGAAGTGCAAAACAGATTAACAAATCCGAAAACAAAATAACAAATCCGAAAACAAATTAACAAATCCGAAAACACAAGTCAGACAAACTGGAAAATGTAGGTATAGTTTGTGAATGTAAACTTACCGATCATTGGACAAGACACCTGTCAGTCAAGATACACAGGTGAATGACAGGTGTCTTGTCCAACCATTGATAAGTTTACATTCACAAACGATACCTATTTTTTCCAGTTTGTCTGACTTGTCGTTGTGTTTTCGGATTTTTTAATGTGTTTTGTGCAATGATTCAGACAAACTGGAAAAGGTAGGTATAGTTTTGTTTCTTTGCAGACTTTCCTGAAGCCCCTAAATTAATAATGGTCATAGTGACATTGGTAACATTGCATTAATGTAATAATATCTGATAGCCATTAGAGGGCACTCTCGTGCTGCATGTGGGTGTGTTTGCAGTGTGCAGAGTAAACGAGTAAAAAACGCTGTGCAGTCATGTCTCCGGTTCTTTCTGCGCATGCTCCGAACTTAATGGTATAATATGTGTTTTATAGCATAATGATGCAAACAACAGTATTTACATTCATCACATTACTGTGCTGGAAAACAATACAAATTAAATAAAAAGAAGAAAAAGTGTAGTAGAAGAAAAGCGGGACAAAGACAGAGGTAATGTGATGTAATGAATGGTGATGATCATATAAATAAACTCAGTTTAGTAAAAGTTTGTGAACAAACTTTATATTGGTCCAGTTTTTAAAGTTTATTCTAAAAGTTATAAATAGTGTAATAAGTGGAAAAGAAATATGAGTCAGTTCATGTCACAGATTTTTTTTTTATTTTTTTATTTCAATTCAGTGTCATTACAAAATAGGTTTAAATTTGTAGAGATTTTATTTGGACAAACATATCAGACAAAAGAAATCAGCAACATATATTGGTCATCCTGTATCAGTCGACCTCTAGGTGTGAGTTTAAATGATATGCTCAGTTGTATGTATGAGATAATTGTAGTGTCTCTGCGTCTCTCAGAGAGACAGAGACTGTCTGGACGGTGAGACGCCACTAAGCGTTAATATTATAATAATTACACTGATCTATTAGAGACGCTTATCAGAAAAGTCCAAATCAAATCCACTCACAAGTGCAGCAGATTCATGTGATGTGAAATAATGTCCTAATGGCAGCAGCATTATACAGTCATATATATATTTCTATAAAAGAGCTCTGATACGGATTTCAGTCATTAAGAAGAACATCTTCAGAGGGGTTTTTTCTCGTCCTGGTATCATAAGTGTAGATAAACATAGGTTGTGTTTAATTGACAGCCCTGATGAAGTCTGATGACCTGAAGAGGGTGGAGCTGAGACTTCAGACAGCAGACGGACTTCTGAGGAGGAACATCAGCACCACACGAGAGGTTAGAGGTCACCAACCTGTAATTCATCCTGGAGGAATTAAGTGTGATTAGAGATAGCGATTTAAATGTGTTAATGCAGCTGTGTGTGTGTGTGTGTGTGTGTGTGTGTGTGTGTGTGTGTGTGTGTGTGTGTGTGTGTGTGTATCAGGTGAGTGTACAGTTCAGTGAAGTGCTGATACACCTTCAGGACAGACTTCTGTCTTCAGAAGTAATACTGTAACGCATTACTTTTGAATGAATTAACTAGTAACTGTAACTAGTCACTATTTCTTAGTAACCAGCACAACACTGGGCACGAGTTTGTCCATCTTTTATTCTCCAGGAGTTCAACTGTAGTCCACGGCACGTATATTTTCTGGAATTAGACTTTGAGAAAACTCAGGTAGAATTTACTACATGACCACCCACATGAACCACAATAGACTTGTGCATATTTTCCTGTATTTTATTGTCTATTATGGTGTTGTTCTGGTTGTTGTTCTGATCTTTGGTGATCATGATGTACTAATATACTGCAGCACTTCATGTGTTACTGTCTTTTACAATCAACTGCATTAACATAAAGAACAGATCATTAGAAAGAACTTTTTGTGTATGATATTGTGTATTCATGTATTTTTGCATGGTAGTTGTACATTGCATCACTTTTCAAGCTACTATCTCTTATTATATGTTACGTTAACGACATAAACAACAACAGATTCATGTATCTTAAAAACTAAATTCTCATACGTGCATTACATTTACATTAATGTGTTTTTTCCTGAGCTCATCAGTGCAGTATGTTGCATCACTTTCATGCTGTCGTCTATTATGATGTACAATATTACAAACAACAGCAGCAGATTCATGTGATGTGAAATAATGTCCTAATGGCAGCAGCATTATACAGTCATATATATATTTCTATAAAAGAGCTCTGATACGGATTTCAGTCATTAAGAAGAACATCTTCAGAGGGTTTTCTCGTCCTGGTATCATAAGTGTAGATAAACATAGGTTGTGTTTAATTGACAGCCCTGATGAAGTCTGATGACCTGAAGAGGGTGGAGCTGAGACTTCAGACAGCAGACGGACTTCTGAGGAGGAACATCAGCACCACACGAGAGGTTAGAGGTCACCAACCTGTAATTAATCCTGGAGGAATTAAGTGTGATTAGAGATAGCGATTTAAATGTGTTAATGCAGCTGTGTGTGTGTGTATCAGGTGAGTGTACAGTTCAGTGAAGTTCTGATACACCTTCAGGACAGACTTCTGTCTTCAGAAGTAATACTGTAACGCATTACTTTTGAATGAATTAACTAGTAACTGTAACTAGTCACTATTTCTTAGTAACCAGCACAACACTGGGCACGAGTTTGTCCATCTTTTATTCTCCAGGAGTTCAACTGTAGTCCACGGCACGTATATTTTCTGGAATTAGACTTTGAGAAAACTCAGGTAAAATTTACTACATGACCACCCACATGAACCACAATAGACTTGTGCATATTTTCCGGTATTTTATTGTCTATTATGGTGTTGTTCTGGTTGTTGTTCTGATCTTTGGTGATCATGATGTACTAATATACTGCAGCACTTCATGTGTTACTGTCTTTTACAATCAACTGCATTAACATAAAGAACAGATCATTAGAAAGAACTTTTTTGTGTATGATATTGTGTATTAATGTATTTTTTGCATGGTAGTGGTACATTGCATCACTTTTCAAGCTACTATCTCTTATTATATGTTACGTTAACGACATAAACAACAACAGATTCATGTATCTTAAAAACTAAATTCTCATACGTGCATTACATTTACATTAATGTGTTTTTTCCTGAGCTCATCAGTGCAGTATGTTGCATCACTTTCATGCTGTCGTCTATTATGATGTACAATATTACAAACAACAGCAGCAGATTCATAGATCTTTAAAGAAACTGTTGTACATGCATTACGCTACTGTGTTTGTTTGTTTGTTTGTTTGTGTTTGTCACACAAGGCTTTAGAGGACGACAAGTGGATGTCTCGTCTGCAGCGGTAGAGGACGATGAGTGGACGTCTCGTCTGCGGCGGTAGAGGACGATGAGTGTACGTCTCGTCTGCAGCGGTAGAGGACGATGAGTGTACGTCTCGTCTGCGGCGGTAGAGGACGATGAGTGGACGTCTCGTCTGCGGCGGTAGAGGACGATGAGTGGACGTCTCGTCTGCGGCACTGGGGTTTGGCTCTGAAGCTGGAAACACACCTGTGTTTTATAAGGTATGTGCAGACAAAAAATGTGTATGAGAACATGATTAAACACAGGTACCATAACCTAAAGGTCTTTATTTGTACAGAGTGAGAAATGTCCAGTGCAGGTCCACGACCAGTCGAAACTTTTCGGTGGACCACAGAAACATCTTTGTGGATTCCACCCTCCTAAAGTGTTCATTTCAGACTTTCAGGTGATCATCTCTTTCATGTCACGTCACTGTGGACCTGCACAACTATATTTGTGACCACACTCATGTGCTTTAAATGTCCTCTGCTGTGGGATGCAGAAATAATTGTTGCAATATTTATTTACAAAATCTCAATAAAGTGATGTTTATGTAACAAAATGCACTGGAAGAAAGACAGACAGGCAAAAGTTCACCAAGCAGAGCTTCTTTATTTTCTTTCGTTTTCACCCTGGCGTTTTCCTTTCCAGTGCTCACACCAGGGTTCACCCACACACTCGTGGTTCGGGACGCCTTTCCCTCTTGATGTTCGCCGGTGGTCCCTCCCTCACGCTTTCTCACTTTAGCGCCCGCCAGAGTTTCCTCACACACCGGCACAACTTTTCTTTGCGTCCACCAGAGTTCACCCGAGTCTGCGCTTATTTCCCCTTTTTGTTCTCGTGTCTCTCCTTTTTATTGGCGTCACCAGACTGAAACAGAGCTCTGATTAGTCTCATCAGCTGCAGGTGTTTCTTACCGCTCGTGCCGTCCGGCTCCGCCTCCACTCGCGCACCGCTGCTACAGTTTACATCCCTAATCATATAGAACAATATCTGCTTTATCTATTCCCATTTCTCATCCAGTGATCAAATAGTGGAAGCACTGAGATCATTGTAAAAGACTTTGGTTTTTGCTCAAGTGTGTTAAAGTGTGTTATATTTATAGATCTTCATTTCACTTCACTTCTGCCTTCAGACTCTCACTAGTGTACAGAGATGATTGTGGATTAAACATATTCATCCGTATCCGGTCCTTCATCTGCATCCAGTCCTGCTGTTTCTTCCAGTTCTGCTCCTTTAATTATTTCTTGCTGGTGTTTTGAGCGACTCATTTTACTGTTTATTTGTGTGGATTTACTACTATTATAATCTATAGTTATTTATGATTAGGTTGTTGTTTTAATCATTGTATTTGATTATATCTATTGTTAAATAACCTTTATTAATATATACATAGTTTTGTAATATTTGTATTTTGTGTGTTTGCATCTATTATAATTTATCATTTGATATTTTTGTAGCATTTTCAGTAATTAAAAATAAAATGTTTTATCATTCATAAAACAGTGACTCATGAATTATTCTGTGAACCTGCTGAACCCATTATCATCATTATTATTATTATCATTATTATTATTATTATGTAGAATGTAAATTAACAAATACAAAACATGTGCTATATAATAAACTTTTGTTAAAAATGGTAAAGGTTAAATAAGTACATTAAGAAAATAAATATACATCCATTTTATGCCCCTTTATAGGAAAAATTAGTCAAATCATATAGATATTAATTAACATGAGTGACAAGTGATGTATTTTCATTCACATCATCAGTATTTTTGTGCACTATTGGGGGATTTATATACATTGATCTGCCAAAAACCATAACAAATGTCCATCGTCTATCCATTTCCTCTTTCTTTTTCCTCTATTCCCTTCTTCCCCTTCTTTTCCCCTCTTCCCACCCCTTAACAGACTATTGATCTCCAGCTTCACACAGCTCACATCCTCAACTCTCAGTCTCACACCTAGACACTCCTATAAACTTTCCCTTTCATTCTTGCAGATACCCCTCTACCACAAATCACTCCTGTCACTCTTCTCCACCCACTCCACCCTGCCTGCACTCTTTTCTTTACTTCTCTAACACACTCTCCATTACTTTGCACTGTTGACCCCAGGTACCTGAACTCCTCCACCTTTTCCACCTCTTCTCCCTGCAACCGCATCACTCCACTGCCCTCCCTCTCATTCACACACATGTACTCTGTCTTACTCCTACTGACTCTCATTCCCTTCTCTCCAACGCATATGTCCACCTCTCCAGGCTCTTCTCAACCTGCTCCCTACTCTCACCACAAATCACAATATCATCCGCAAACATCATAGTCCAGGGAGACTCCTGTCTGACCTCGTCCGTCAACCTGTCCATCACCACTACAAACAGGAAAGGGCTCAGGGCGATCCTTGATGCAGTCCAACCTTCACCCTGAACCAGTCTGTCGTACCAACTGCACACTTCACCGCCATCACACTGTCCTCATACATGTCCTGCACCACCCTCACATACTTCTCTGACACACCTGACTTCCTCATACAATACCATAACTCCTCTCTTGGCACTCTGTCGACGCTTTCTCTAAATCCACAAATACACAATGCAATTCCTTCTGTCCTTCTCTATACTTCTCCATCAACATCCTCAAAGAAAATAAGGCATCTGTGGTGCTCTTCCTCGGCATGAAACCATACTGTTGCTCACAGATGGTCACCTCTTCTCTCAGCCTGGCTTCCACTACTCTTTCCCATAACTTCATGGTGTGACTGATCAACTTAATTCCCCTGTAGTTACTGCAAGACTGCACATCTCCTTTATGCTTAAAGATCGGTACCAGCACACTTCTTCTCTATTCCTCAGGCATCTTCTCACCTTCCAAAATCCTGTTAAACAACCTGGTCAAAAACTCCACTGCCATCTCTCCTAAACATCTCCACGCTTCTACCGGTATGTCATCTGGTCCAACCGACTTTCCACTCTTCATCCTCTTAATCGCTGCTCTCACTTCCTCCTTACTAATCCTATCTACATCCTGCTTCACCATCTCCACATCGTCCAACCTTCTCTCTCTCTGATTTTCCTCATTCATCAGCTGCTCAAAATACTCCCTCCACCTTCTCAACACACTCTCCTCACTAGTCAACACATTTCCTCTACATCCTTTACTGCTCTAACTTGAAGTACATCCTTCCCAGCTCGGTCCCTCTGCCTGGCCAATCGGTATAAATCCTTTTCTCTTTCCTTAATGTCCAATCTCTTATACAGCTCCTCATATGCCTTTTCCTTGGCTTTCGCCACATCCCTCTTTACCTGCTGCCGCATCTCCTTGTAATCCTGCCTACTTTTCTCATCACTCTGTCTATCCCACTTCTGTTTTGCCAACCTCTTTCTCCTTATGCTCTCCTGCACTTCCTCATTCCACCACCACGTCTCCTTGTCTTGCTTTCTATTTCCAGATGTCACACCAAGTACTTTTCTAGCTGCCTCCCTCATCACTCCTGCAGTAGTTGCCCAATCATCCAACACCTCTTCAACACCACCGAGCCCCTGTCTGACCTCTTCCCTGAACCTTACACTACACTCTTCCTCCTTCAGTTTCCACCATCTTATTCTTCGTTCAGTCCTCACTCTCCTCCTCTTCTTCTTCACCTCCAAAACCATCCTACAGACCACCATCCGATCATCACCTCTGTTCCCTTCACCTACATGCCCATTAAAGTCTGCCCCAATCACCAATCGTTCTTTCCTAGGTACACCATCTACCACTTCATCTAATTCACTCCAGAATTTTTCCTTCTCCTCCATCTCACAGCCAACTTGTGGAGCATAAGCACTGATGACATTTATCATCATCCCTTCAACTTCCATCTTCACAATCATCACCGTATCAGAAACTCTCTTCACCTCCACTACACTCTTACTGTACTCTTCCTTCAGAATCACCCCTACACCATTTCTCTTTCCATCCACACCATGATAAAACAGTTTAAATCCACCTCCAATGTTCCTGCTCTTACTCCCTTTCCACTTGGTCTCCTGAACACACAGCATATCTACCTTTCTCCTCTCCATCATATCAGCTACATCTCTCCCTTTAACCGTCATAGTACCAACATTTAAAGTACCAACCCGAACCTCCACTCTCCTACACTGCTCCTTTCCCTGCCGTCTCTGTAGACGTCTTCCTCCTCTCCTCCTCCTCCTCCTCCTTCGGCCAACAGTAGCCCAATTTCCACCGGTACCCTGTCGGCTAACGATACCTGTGGCGGTCGTTGTTAACCCGGGCCTCGACCGATCCGGTATGAAATTTTCATTTGTGATCCGCATATTTGATTTGGCACATGTTTTACGCTGGATGCCCTTCCTAACGCAACCCTCCCCATTTACCCGGGCTTGGGACCGGCACTAAGAGTGCACTGGCTTGTGCATCCATAATGGCTGGGTTAAATAATTATGGTAGAATATTGTACATTATTTATGTCATGCGGGAAACGGAGGCGGAAGCCAAAGTAACAGCAAATAAAGTTTTATTTAAACAAAAGGGCGAAGACAAAACACAAATACTTGCTGTGAAAGGATTATTCCAGTGGCCCACAATAGTCCAGAGTCTGAGGAATAATCCGATTGAGGAATCCGGGAAAAGGAAAGTAATATCCACGGTGCGCCTGGAAAGAGTCCACGCGGAGCGAGAGCGCGAGAGTCCGGGTCGAACTGCACGTAGCGGGAAACGCATGCGCGCGCACATAAGGCAATATGAACACACAGGAACATGCAATAAAGGAGCCGGAGTGTGGGGGAATGTGGGGTTTATATCGGCGGTGTGATGAGTGAGTGAATATGCCTCAGGTGTTCTCAATGAAGCCCGATGCGAGGAGCTCCTTGTGGGCGGGGCACATGAGAGAAGGAGCAGGCGTTCCCAAGCACCAAAGGGGGCGTGGCAGGGGGATTCCTGACAATTTAGTAGAAGACATGAAAAGTAAAAAGTAATTATTTAGTGACATTAGCTAGCTAAGATTAGCTTTTATAGTTTAGCTTTTTATATAAATCCATCATATGTATTTAATAATTAGTATAGAATCTATTAGATACAATGAAGTAGCTTAATTTAACCTATTTAGCCCATATTTTAATCAAACTCATGTAACCTGTTTACTCCAAGTAAAATGAACATAATATACTAATAAATAGAGTAGAATAGGGTCAGACTGGGACTACAATTTTAATAATCCTTGCAGCCGTGGCATGTTTTATCTGTTGTGGAATTCCTTGTCATTGTTTAGACAATACGTACAGCTCCCAGTGTATAAAATTACAGGTAAAGAGTCTTCTACAGAAAACATCTCCACAGATATGGATCAAAACATCTATGTGGATTTGGATGGAGGATTATGGCCCTAGTCAATGAGAAAAAATGACTGTAACAAACGTTTTCTTATAACTAAATGCACTAAACTCTTTCTACACTTCAATTCTGATCCTTTGATTATATCGTATATAAATCATGTTGTTGTTGTGTGTATTTTATTCTGTGTGCAGGAACATGGCAGCTGGTGAACAAAGGTGACTTCTGCAAGGTATGCGCCTGCATCAACGCACGTGTTTGTACATCAAGCATGTGCTGAGGGGTATCGCTTCAAATTTGTCAACTTTAGAGATACCTGCGATGCTTGTTTTTTCCTTGTTCTTCAAAAGCACTGCCTGTGGTGCCTGGAGCAGCCCACCTGTCCTTTAGGTAAACGGTGCCATAATTTACCCCGTAAATGGTTCAGGTTTCCTCCAAAAAAGGACGAATTCGTTTGGGAAACTGATGTGGACCGGTTCAGACCGGTGATGGACATTCTGCACCACGCTGACATGTTCTCCCCAGATGGAATGTGGCTAGATTCCATCCAGAACTCTGTCTATGATCTTCCTGCAGGACTTCAGCTGATCACCTGTATCTATCATGTGCGTAGGGCTATTACCCTTGTCCAATCGTTTGGAGTTCCTGCCCGCTCGCTGGTTGCTCCGAGAACTCACGGATTTCTCTTTACGGAATTCGTCATGCAAAGCACCTTTGTAACGTACTACACCATCACCTTCTGTGGCTATGTTCTATGGACAACTGAACCAGCGAAACATCGTGATTGGAATTGTCGTCCTATCCTTTGTCGCAAATGTCACACAATCGGAACAGACTGTTCCCCTGCCGCACTGGATCAGACGACTATTAACCATTCCAGTAAAAAAAAAAGAAAAAAGAGAGAAAAAAATGGCAAGTGAGTCTGGACATCAAGGACAGGAACTGAAAGCTAAACCTCTCCATGTCCAATAATAATTAATAAAATCAATAAAAATCTAAAATATGAAATCACTTGTTTATTGAAGTGTTCAACATCATTTAAATTCTGATTCTAAATCAGTGTTTCTCAACTGGAGGATGCTTTTAAACTAAATAATTAAAATCCACATGATAAACTTTTGGGAAAATGTGACAAAAGTAAAATTGCACAATTATTAAAAGATGAAGTTAAACCATGATTTTTGTCTTCCTTACAAACGGCGTATGACCTCCTCATGGATTCTTGCATCTTGTTTATATCTCTCTTGTGGGGCAGGGGGCTGTGGCTCGGGGTCATAATGCTGAGGGGAGGGAGGTCAGGAGGAGAGGAAACTGGTCCTCAGTGCCACATTGTGCAAAACACCACACACCCTGATAATCTTGTACACTTTTTCCGGGTGGTATAGAAGTCTTCCACCTGAGACATCCAGAGCTCCACATCTGCATTTCAGGAGGTGAGGAGCATGTAAAGGGGTGAAGCCTCTGTCACCTGTCATATTATAGACTACATCAGGACAATGTTTACAATTTCTACATGTTGTTAAAGTCACCAAGAAGCCAGTCATCACGTCCTGCAGCTGTCTGTAGTCTGTTCCCTACACTGCTATGTGTCAGGATAAAGGAATCATGTGCTGAAGCAGGTCAGTGTGCCACAGTGAAGGAAACCTGATGTATCGACTACCCACCTTAATAATAACATCCAAAATGACAGGCATTATGACACTCAGGGGCAGATACCAGACCTATAGCATGAGATTTAATAGAATTATATTATATCCAAAGAAGATCTTTGTGAAAAGTTGATTATATATAATATTTATATAAAGTCTTTCCCTGTCTGCCATTTCCCACTAGAAACAACCTGTTGTCATTAACCCCAGAGTGGTGAGGACCTGTATTTGGACGGGATGGCATGGTTCTGGTGTGTTCCTCTGTAGTACTGGACCCAATTCAGCACATAGATCCAGGAGCACAGCTGTAGGGATCTAAATCAGCTTATTAGCCAGTCATCATCATGGGCCAAGAAATCATCATGGTCCCTGGAGATTTTCTCCTTAATCTTCCATTGGCACCACAGCATTTATGATTTATTCCAGCTCATTATGGAAAGATAAAATCAACTGATATTTGGTCCTGTGGCATGAACATTGAAGCAATAATAGCTACAGAAAAGCTCCTGCTTCCCTCTGTAGCGGTATTTAAATCCCATTTAAAATGCTTTCAGTGATTCTACATTCTGTTTATATGAAGTGTTTCACAGTTTGCATGTTAATTGGCTGTATGGTGCATTTAAGTGCATGTGAACTATGTGAATTTATGAACCACATCTGGCTGGAAAAGACAAGTGTCCAAATACTTTTGACCACACAGTGTGTATCAGCTGAAAAGCAGCAGCTTCGGATCAGTCGCGTTTTCACTGGGATTCAACTCTGAAATATTACTTTTGATTTTTATTATATGAAATATTTTATATTATATATTTGATATTATTCAAATTATTATTATACAGTCTCCTCCAAGCAGCTCGTCCCCTGTGAGGACTCGGTCTCCTCCAAGCAGCTTGTCCCCTGTGAGGACTCAGTCTCCTCCAAGCAGCTTGTCCCCTGTGAGGACTCGGTCTCTTCAAAGCAGCTTGTCCCCTGTGAGGACTCGGTCTCCTCCAAGCAGCTTGTCCCCTGTGAGGACTCGGTCTCTTCAAAGCAGCTCGTCCCTGTGAGGACTCAGTCTCCTCCAAGCAGCTCGTCCCTGTGAGGACCCAGTCTCCTCCAAGCAGCTTGTCCCCTGTGAGGACTCAGTCTCCTCCAAGCAGCTCGTCTCCTACCAGTCATGAGCCTCACATAGAGATAAATACAGAGCACATAGTGTTTGAACAGCTTTATGTTATAGGTTACAGAGGGATTTCTGTCCAACACCAGGGATCAGGAGGAGAAGGAAAAAGATGAAGAGATCAAGAGGAAGAAGATGAAGAGAAGATGTTATGGACTCGTCTCTGAGCAACAGTTTAAAGTCTCATCTCACTCGTTCCTCTTCAGTATCTCACCTCAGGACTGGGGATATCAAAGATTCCTGTAGATGATGTGTTGTGTATACAGTAGAACATCAGCTGTAGGAGAACCAGGGAATAATTGACTAAACAAGGATTTGAATATCAAGATTTAGCAGAAAGGAGGAAGTTGTTTTTGCTGATAACTGATCAAATGTTACACTAGGGCACTTTGTATTTGTGGAAGTGGTGTTACGAATCTCACGTGTAAACATTTGAATTGTTTTTATGCCTCGTTAGTCTTAAAACTAACATTTATAGAACTGACTAATAGAAAGTGTTTTTTTCATGGATCACCTCAAATCAGTGTTACATTCATTGTGTGTGTATAATGATGGCATGTCAGCTATAAGGGTGATGAAGGAAAAGTCAAATCAAATGAAGTTTGTCACTTTTTTGTTTCTTGTCATTATTTGTTGTCCTCCCCATGTGCTGCTGTACACAGGTGAACAGAGACGTCCATTCCACACCAAGCTTTTTACAGAAATCACCAAATCTTGATTTTATTACTGCTGAGATGATTTTATAGGAGTTTAGTTTCTTATTTTAATACCAATATAAAATCCCATACATATTATGGTGTAGTCGTGGACCAGTTGAGAAAACACTAAGTGCTTGTAAAAAGACTGGCGGCAGATCAAAATCAATCACATCTTTCATTAATGTTTTTTCTTTTTTAAATACATTTTTGGACCTGATTGTATTCAATAAAAATATGTATTACAGTTAATTTACCTTGTGATTAATTTACCAGATTATTTTATTCTTATGATAATTTCTTGCTTACAAACGTCTTAATAAGTAGATGATTATAATTGAAGGATGATAAGAGACTATAAATACTACCATGTGTTTAAGTACAAAATCTGTTTGTGTTCAGAGAAGGTAAGTATAATGAATAATCTAAGGAAAATGAAATAAAGTCTGTTAAAAGTGCAGTGTTGTCAGGAAACAGAAGGAAGCGAGGCCAGGTAGCATGAATGAATGATTTCTTTTCTAATAGCTCATAACACACATCTGACACGCGCTAATCACGTGTTCTCTCATTCTCTATTTTCAATGCACTTCTACTCCCCCTAATGGTCACTTTAAGTATAACAACAACAGGTCACCACATGCAGTACAAACTAATTACACCTCAAATTAAACCCCACAATTTTTATCAAAATCACATTCCAAACTGCAAACACGTGTTTTCTATTAAATAATATAATTCTAAATATTTTAATACCCTACTGTGTCTAAACAGAGGAGCGCTATAGGAACTCGTGTAGGGTTTACAATCACACACCACTTCGCTTGTCTTAACACCACCCGTTTTCAGCTTCGGCGTCTGCATTTGAATCATTGAAGCCCCGCCTCTTTTGTGACGTCGGTATCTCTGATAGCGCCCTGGACTCGCTTTTATTGTCATGACAACTTTGTTGTGCTGCAGTTCAACACAAACATTTACTGACCACAGCAATGAAGCGCAAACAAACAGCTGAAATGTTTTTAATTGTTTTTAGTGATAAGCGTCAATGTTTTGAACAATCCGCTCTCCAAGACACCAAAAAAGATTTTTCAGCCAGAAAGAGCGACTTTCAGAAGAAAGAAGGAGAAATAATGACAGATAATAAGACGGGTAACAGCTACAGCTGCTTCTCCTGCTGTCAACTTTATTCAACTTTATTGTCATTGTACAGAGAACAAGTACAGAGACAATGAAATATAGTTATCATTTAGTTCCTAAAACCACATTAAATATCAATCTGTCATGCAGGAAATATAAAATGATTTTGTACTGACTGAGTAATGCAGCACTTATAAAATATTTGTACTACAACATTGTGTGTGTTTAAGACTGGTGCAGTTTTGCATGACTCTGTTCTGTTCACTGTTTTAACTAGAAGTTTATAATGATTTCTGTTTAACTTAAAGTTTGTTTTTATTTTGTAGATAAATTTAACGTTGCCAAGTGCAGAGATAAAAAAGGCAACATCAGAAGGCCAATGAATGCCTACATGGTTTGGGCGAGGAAACAGCGGCCCATCTTTTCCAAGGCCAATCCAAATAGCAGCTCTGCAGAGATCAGCATGCAGCTTGGGATCGCGTGGAACAAACTGAGTGAAGAACAGAAGAAACCCTACTACACTGAATCATGGAGGCTTAAACAGGAACACGAACAGTTGTTTCCTGGTAGGTGAACTTTCTTTATAGACAAATGGCAAAATAACAAAACAAACGCATCAATTCTGACACTTTTATTGTTTTTATGTTGCTTCTTACTCTTTAAATTCTTCTTTTCTATCATGTAGATTGGGTTTATAAACCGCTTCCAAAGAAGGGAAGGAGAAAAGGCAGTTTGCAGAGTAGTGACTCACAGAGGAGACCTGATCATCAACCAAACCACCACATAGTCATGAACATGCCAGAAGAAGTACCAGTCCATGACCTCGTGCCTGAAGTTAGTGATCAGTTCCCCGGCCTTAGCCACCAAGAACTGCTGTCTCCTAAAGACATCTGCTTTGATCCTCCTCTTTTCCCTTCTGTTTCTGAGTCGACTTTCTGCCAGACCAAGTGAGTTAGTAAACTGCATTGGAACAGTTTCAGAAGAATGACATGCAAATGAAGTTTTACTCTGCATCTTAAATAATCACCATAATCGCCACTCATTTACTTTAATATGCAGCTAAAATTGTGCACTTCTGTTTACAGCACCTGCTATGGGTCTGACTGTACAAGCAGTGAGGTTCAGCTCGAGGACGAGGAGGAAATCACTTTGCTCAACAACGACATCTTTTCCATTTTAAATGAGGAATATGGCTTTTTTAACCAGTCTGGAGCTCAGAATCATACTAAAGACCCCCACAACAGCACAGAGATCCTGGATTCTGTACCAGCCTTTGATGTCGACAGCTTCGAGGATCTGTTGAAGCAACTTGAAGAGATGGAAAATGATTCAGGAATAGAGGAAGATGGTGAAATACGAACTTTTCATGTACTTTAGTGTGCATGTTGTTTCACCATCTTAATTTTTTTATTTATTTAAATAAATAAAGATTTTGAATTTCAATCATGTCTAATGTCTCTTCATCACAGAGAGCATTCAATGATGGCATTTTTTTTCTTAAAATCCACTTTAGTAAAGTCAGTGATGTTTGATGTCCTTAAAGAAAAGGAATTTGACAGAAACTGACGTTGAGGTATTTTCTTGCAGCTTTAGTGCTTTGTTCATTTTGAGCTCTGAAAGCAATATAGCTGACAGTTAATGTGGGGCAGAACCTGATTCACTTAAACATCTGTACTTTATAATTAATCACATGGATTGGCACAAGAAAGTGGATGATCTTTCAGCAGTTATTCTGACAGGGTTAACACTGGATTCACCTCACAACACCTGAACACTACTGCTGGATGGAGCAGCGGGTGCGTGCGGCGGTTGGTGAATGGAGGGTGGAGCCGGGGAAACGAGCGGTGAGAAGCAGATCTGTGGCTGATGGGACTAATCAGTGTGCTCTGTTTTAGTGACTGGTGATGAGGAGAAAAAGGAGAAAGACACGAGCAGAGCTGAGCACGTGTGTGTGTGTGTGTGTGTGTGATGTAAAGTGTTTGAGTAAATGTACTTCGTTACTGTACTTGAGTAACTATAAGTGACTTCCTGTCTGATGAACTGTTCTGTATTGTTCCTGTTTACTTCAATAGTAAGGAATGTAGACCTGAGATCCTGATTATTGGTCTTTTATTACCCATAAGGCAGTGGTTTTTAACCTTTTTTGAGGCGTGACTCATTGTTTACATGAAGAAAACACAGTGCATGTAGGGGTACGGTCTCAGGAGCCCTGCAGTAAGTGTGCTGTGTGCATGTGATTGATGAATGTGCAGGTAGAAATTCAACTGAAACTGCATTCAATCTGGTTGATTATCAAGCAAGTTATTTTTAACTACATTTAAGTTCCCTGTTATAGGATAACTTGCAATTTTGTAAATTCCAACTTTATTTCCATTCATTCCTGTTAATACCTAAATATTCCTGATAATTTCCATGGAACGTTTCCAGTCTTGAAAATTCCTGCAACCACATTCCTAGGAAATACATGAGCTTTCCTTAGTCTTGGGCACAGGAATATTTTGCCTGCTTCTGCTTTTATTTTTTTTTACATTGTTCTGATATCAGATGCCCCAAGAATTTTACCTGTTGTACAAATTGCAGTTTAGACACAGAAGCTTTGTGTATGTCAGGATCGTCATACACAAAATGTGTGAGAGATCTTTCCACTGATCTCTCACACATTTAGAAAGTGATCTATGCAGAGCTGAACATCTCACCATGAATGATGAACAACCTCATGCATGTTTGTGAGTTTTACTTAGAATCTACTTCGACTTCACTTCTGTGTTCATTTCAACCTCATTTATGTCGTCAGTCTGATTAGAGAGCAAACAGAGTGTAAGTGATTCTTCACTGCAAGAAAGAAAAGAAGTTTGCATATGCTGTTAGATCTGAATACAAACATGGTGCATCAGTGTACAGCGGCGGTGACGTCTGCGGTGAGTCTCCAAGTGCCGGAGCGGTTGCTTGGGCTGTCTGTTGACCTCGCTGTGCCTGATGTGCTGGGGGTCTCTCCTCGTTGGGCAACCATCCATGTATGGATTTGTTTTAACACACTAGAAATAGTGAGTTCTGTCCCGTCCCTACCTGTGTTTTTCTGACTTCTGCTTCAAATTCCCACATGTTCTATCAAAACCAATTTACAGTAATTTTCTTTTTCCCCAATTTATTTTTCTGTCTTCTATTTGTTTTAGTTTTTCTTTGAGCATACAACATACAATACAATATAATATAATATATAATATAATATATTATAATATATTATAATAATATAATATAATATATTATAATATTATAATATAATATATAATATAATATAATACATTATAATATAATATATTATAATATATTATAATATAATATATTATAATACATTATAATACATTACAATATAATATAATATAATATATTATAATATATTATAATATATTATAATATAATACATTATAATACATTATAATACAATACATTACATTACAATACATTATAATACATTATAATATAATACATTATAATATAATATATTATAATATATTATAATATAATATATTATAATATAATATAATATAATATATTATAATATAATATATTATAATATAATATAATATAATACATTATAATACAATATAATATATTATAATATAATATATTACAATACAATATATTATAATATATTATAATATAATATATTATAATATATTATAATATAATATAATATATTATAATATAATATAATACAATATATTATAATACAATATAATATATTATAATATATTATAATATAATATAATATAATATAATACAATATAATATATTATAATACAATATAATATAATATAATATAATATAATATAATATAATATAATATAATATAATATATTATAATACAATATAATATAATATAATATAATATAATACATTATAATATAATATAATATAATATAATATATTATAATACAATACATTATAATATAATATAATATAATATAATATAATATAATACAATATAATATAATATATTATAATATATTATAATATATTATAATATAATATATTATAATATAATACAATATAATATATTATAATATAATATAATACAATATATTATAATATATTATAATATATTATAATATATTATAATATATTATAATATATTATAATACAATATAATATAATATAATATAATATAATACAATATAATATATTATAATATATTATAATATAATACATTACAATATAATATAATATAATACATTATAATATAATATAATATAATATATTATAATATAATATAATACAATACAATATAATATAATATATTATAATATAATATAATATAATATAATATAATATATTATAATATAATATAATATAATATAATATATTACAATACAATATAATGTAATATAATATATTATAATACAATACATTAAAATACAATACAATACAATATATTATAATATAATATAATATATTATAATATATTATAATATAATACATTATAATATAATATAATACAATATAATATATTATAATATAATATAATATATTATAATATATTATAATATATTATAATATAATATATTATAATATATTATAATATATTATAATACAATATAATATATTATAATATAATATATTACAATACAATATAATATATTATAATACAATATAATGTAATATAATATATTACAATACATTATAATATATTATAATACAATACATTACAATACAATATAATATATTATAATATATTATAATACAATATAATATATTATAATATAATATAATATATTATAATACAATATAATATAATATAATATAATATAATATAATATATTATAATATAATATAATATATTATAATATAATATAATATAATATATTATAATATAATACAATATAATATAATACAATATAATATAATATAATATAATATAATATAATATAATATATTATAATATATTATAATATAATATATTATAATACATTATAATATAATACAATATATTATAATATATTATAATATAATATAATATAATATAATATAATATATTACAATACAATATAATATAATATATTATAATATAATATAATATAATATATTATAATATAATATTATTATATAATATAATATATTATTATAATATAATATTTATAATATATTATATTATAATATATTAAAATATACAATATATTATAATAATAATATAATACATATATTTTAATATAATATATTATAATATAATATAATATAATATATTATATAATATAATAATATATTATAATGATTATAATATAATATAATATAATATAATATAATATATTATAATATATAATATAATAATATATTATAATATTATAATATAATATAATATATTATAATAATAATATAATATAATATATTATAATATATTATATAATACATATATATAATATAATATTATAATATATTATAATTAATATTATTATAATATTAATATAATATAATATATTATAATAATAATATAATAAATAATATATATTATAATATTAATATAATATTATTATAATATAATATAATATAATATATTATAATATAATATATAATGTAATATAATATATTATAATATAATATAATACATATAATATAATTTATAATATTATAATATAATATAATGTAATATAATATATTATAATATATTATAATATTTAATATAATATATTATAATATAATATAATATATTATAATATTTTATAATATAATATATTATAATATAATATATAATATAATTTATAATATAATTTTATTAATAATTATAATACATTATAATAAATATAATATAATATATTATAATATATTATAATATAAATATAATACATTATAATTAATATAATATATTATAATATAATATAATGTAATATAATAATATAATATATTATAATATAATATAATATAATATATTATAATATAATATAATGTTGTTAATATATTATAATATTATAATATTAATATAATATAATATATTATAATATAATATAATATATTATAATATATTATAATATAATATATTATAATATAATATAATATAATATATTATAAATTAATATAATTTTAATATATTATAATATATTATAATATAATATAAATACATTTAATTTTAATATAATATAATACATTATAATATAATATAATAATATAATAATATATTATACATTATAATGTAATATAATATATTACTAAATATATTATAATATATTACAATAATATAATACAATATATTATAATATAAATAATAATATAATATTATAATATAATATAATATATTATAATAATATAATAATATATTATAATACAATATAATTTATTATAATATAATATATTATAATATAATTTTAATATATTAATTATTATAATATTAATAATAATATAATATAATATATTATAATAATAATAGAATATTAATATAATATATTATAATAATATAATAATATAATATATTAATATATTATAATATAATACATATAAAATATTATAATATAATATATTATAATATATTATAATAATATAATATAATATAATATATTAAAATATAATAATAATATAATATTTATAATAATATAATATAATATAATATAATATTATTTTAATATTATAATATAATAATATTTATATTATTATAATATTAAAATATAATAATATTTATAATATAATATAATATAATATATTATAATATTAATATAATAATATATTAATATAAATTAATACATATAATGTATTATAATAATATAATATAATATAATATAATAATATATTATAATATTATAATATAATATAATACATTATAATGTATTATAATACAATATAATATAATATAATATTTTAATATAATATATTATAATGTATTATAATAATATAATATATTATAATATAATATAATATAATAATATATTATAATATTTTATATAAATATAATAATATATTATTAATACATTATAATATTTATAATATTAATATATTATAATATAATATAATATATTAAATATTAATATAATGTAATATAATATATTTAATATAATATAATATATTATAATATAAATAATATAATATATAATTATTAATATAATGTAATATAATATATTATAATAATACAATATTTAATAATATAATATAATATATTATAATAAATACTGTAATATAATATATTATAATATTATTATATATAATATAATACATTATAATATAATAATAATATATTATAATATATTAATATAATATATTATAATATAATATAATATAATATTATAATATAATATAATATATTATAATATTTATAATATATTATAATATTTTATAATATATTATAATATTATTGTAATAATAATATATTATAATACAATAATAATAAATAATATAATATGTATAATATATTATAATAAATGTAATATAATATATTATAATTTATAATATATTATAATAATAATATAATATAATATATTATAATATAATATAATTTAATATATTATAATATAATATAATATATTATAATACAATAATATAATATAATATAATATAATATAATATATTATAATATAATTGTTAATATTATAATATATTATAATAATTATAATTTTATAATATAATATATTATAATAATAGAATACAATATAATAATATATTATAATATAATATAATAATTTATATTATAATATAATATAATTTTTATTAATATAATATTATAATATTATATAATATAATATATTATAATATTTATAATATAATATAATGTAATATAATATTTTAATATAATAATACAATAAAAATATAATATAATATATTATAATACTATAATATAATATATTATAATATATTATAATATAATATATTATAATATATTATAATATAATATATATAATATATTATAAATAATAATAATATAATATATTATATAATAATATAATATAATATAATACACTATATTATAATATAATATAATAGAATATATTATAATATAATATAATATTTTATTAATAATATATTATAATATAATATAATATATTATAATTTATAATATAATATAATATATTATAATAATAATATAATATAATAATATACATATAATAATATAATTTATAATATAATATAATACACACAATATTATAATATAATATATTATAATATAATATTATAATAAATATAATATAATATATTATAATATAATATAATATTTATATACATTCAATACAATAATATAATATAATATAATATAATATAATATATTATAAATATTAATAATATAATAATATAATATATTTAATATAATATAATATAATCTACATTCAATATAATACCATCAATACAATACAATACAGATATGAACCTACCTGTCTGGATGAGTGTATTGGAGAATTTATTTGTCAATTATCATTATTATTATAATGACACACTGGTAATAGAAGACATTAGAAAATAGAATTAATCAAATTCAGTGTGTTTTGGGAGATTTGAAATAACTTCTCCATGAGCACTCTAGTTATCTCAGGGGGATCCAAAATCTGGTCTCAGGGCCAAATGCAGCCTGTAAACAGATGTTAATTGGTCCTGGTTTTCCATAAGAATGTATGATGTATGGAGATGAGCAGCAGCATAATTCAGAGCAAGAAAATAAAGTCAAAGAGGATAAAATACATACCTACATGTTTATTTCTTTGGATTTTGGTGAGTACACAGTTTGTAATGTGTAAAAATGGTTGTAAAAATAGAGTGTCGAACGATAGTGGAAATAGTGGAAACCAGTGAACCAACTCTTCTGGACTTAACTCTTTAACTTTAACTCTTTTGAACTGAGTTACTTGAACTGATTCAAAGGAGTCAAAATTATTGAACCAAATCTTTTTTTAACTGAATTGATCAAACTGAACGGAATTATTGAAATAAATAAATAGAATTTGAATTTATTTTTACTTTTTAACCTTCATTTTAATATCATTTACTTTTGGCACATTTCCCAACATTTTATCATGTGGGTTTAAATTCTTAGTTAAATTTAAATGAAGTCCAACATTTTAATAATAAAAACAAAAAACACAAAATTTTAACATGTAATTTTTTTTTTTTAATATTACAATAAACAATTTTTTTTTAACTTTATTATATGTATAACATGTGCTCACATGCTGAATCTAAACCTGCCCAGAGATTAGCAGATTTTTTGCTCCACTGCTGCCATTTTCGTTCTTCGAATTTTGAAGAAGTTGTATTATGATTGATCTGTCATTTGGCCTTTAGTTTATCCATTTATTTTTCATCAAATCTCTCTCTCCTTCTTCTTCTCTTCCTCACAGTGAATCGGGGAATTCTGGAGATCCCTGGTGGTTTAGCTGTGAGGTGATCATCCTCCATGTCTAGTTTGGCCTTCTTTTCTCAAATTTATTTTGCTTAAATTCCAAAGTGGCTCCAGCTGAGCAACAATGCTCCTCCAGTCGTCTCTGTCTCTCATTAATAATTTTTCTTCTTCACAATGATTCAGGAATCCTGCAGTCTGATGGTTTGAAAAAGTGTCTGGCATCTCCTCCATGTCTTCGATCATCTCTATTTCCTTTTAAATTTATTTTGTTCAAAATTCAAAGTGGTCACCAGCAGAGCAAGACCTCCAGTTTCTGTCGCTCTCAAATGTTTACTCTGATGATCTGCACACTTTTTCCTCAGAATGTTTCAGGGAATCCTGAGGGACCTGGTCGGCTTGAGCTGTGTTCCTTCTTCATGTCTAGTTTTGCCTTCTTTCCTTTCTCTTTTAATGTGGCCTCAAGCTGAGCAACACGTTCCTGCAGTTGTTTTGTTCTCTTCTCACGTTTCACATTCTTGTTCCTCATGGAGGTTCAGTGAAGACAGAAGCTTAGTGATGTTCTGGAGGTATGTGTTTTGCTGGATTTTCAGGAAGACTGGAGCTATGGAGGTCTGTTCCAAAGTGACCTCAAGCTGAGCAACATGTTCCTCCACTTTTAATTCTTTGTCCAGCTCTCTCTCATTCTACAGTTTTCTCCAGTTCCTCATTGATTTTCAGGGAAGACTGGAGCCCCATGGAGGTCTGTTCCAAAGTGACCTCGAGCTGAGCAACACGTTCCTCCAGTTGTTTTTGTTCTCTCGCCCAGCTCTGGCTTCTCTCAGTTATATCCTGTTCCTGCTTGCTCAATAGCCAAAATAGCCTTCAGCTTTAACTGCCTGTCTGTAGCAGAAAGACTTTCTTCTTTCTCTTTGTTATCTTCTCTATCATCGGATCCAAGTCTTTTACTACTTTCTCCATGTGTTCCAGCTTCTCCTTCTTTTTAGCAATCTGCTCAGATTTCTTTTTTCTTCTGCTTTGAAAAAACTCTCTCAACCTTCTGAAGAGCTCCATGTTTATGCCTCTTAACTCACACACACAAACCTCGGAAATGAGAGAAAACGTTTCATACATACAAGTGGCTACTGTGACGCCACACAGAGATGCTCCCGATCTCTTTCTCTCTCTCTCGCCTTTACACGCACACACTCACTATGCGCATGTGCACATAACAGAGGGAAAGGGCGGATAAAATATCATGTCTTCACAACTTTTCTGTTGTTCCTGAGAGAAGAGCGATATTACAGTCATAAATAAGATAAAAACGGCTGTAAACTGTGTATAGTGAAGGTCAGCGACTCATGCTCTGAGGACGGACCAGGGCTAGCTTAGCATGCTAACTTCAGTAGATATCTGTGTTACATAATACATAGAGGTTTTTAAAGTCCAAACTGTCTTTTATTTACATTCTGTTGATAATTGTATTTGATTGATGAGTGTTTAAACATTACATAGCCCATAGAAAAGCAGTACGGGTCTGAAAAAGTTGACCGAGTGTAGTGATGTCCGGTTCAGAACGAATCATTTGAACCGGTTCTTTGAACCACTTCACCAACCGGACTGAATCGTTCAAAACAGTTCGCGTCTTAAATCAGCACTAATCAACAAAATTAGTTACTCACTTTTGAATGTGTATGAGCGTCTATCCGACTCAAAATAAATCAATATCCCTGAGAATGGGGTTTCAGTTTCTCAACATTAAACTGAAACATGCTAAAACAAGTGATCATCACTGAGCATGCGATACCTGATTCGGCAGCACACAGTTCTGTATCAAGAACCGTTTTCAGACACGTCCGACATTCTACTGATACCAACGAATTGTTGATACTGAGGCGCGACTCCGAAATAGCACGCGTTGTCTAACACACACACACACACACACACACACACACACACACACACACACACACTATGCAAAACGTAAATGTAAAGAACGTTTCTAAGATGATGATGATGATTTAATTTAAACAGATAAGCTATATACACACATGACTTTATTTAAAAGTGTTTAGTGTGTATGTTCATCCGCCGAGATGATATTTGATATGACGTCATGAAAGTCATAAAGAACTGGTGAACTGTGAACCGGTTCTTTAAAACAAACTGTCCAAAAGAACTGATTCGCTAATAAAGAATCGGACTTCATCTTTTAATTTTTATTTTTATGTGGTGTTCCGCTTGAGTTCAATACGGTATTTTTAGACCTAAATGATCGCCTACTGAAACTTTGCGGTATATTCATCTCACGCATGCGTATTTGACAAAATACAACATTCAGTGAGCACAAAAAAAAAACCACAAAGTTTTTTTTTTTTACCCTGAAACAAGAAATCAAAGCATCGATCTGTTCTGACTGACACACGTGAAAGAATTGCTGAGTGGCAACAGCGGAATCGAGACAGATTTGAAGGGTTTGTTCAAGGCAAGGATGCCAAAAGTCCCACTAAGTAACATGCAGAGTAAAAGAAAACGCTAATGTAAATTATTATATTTTTGTTTGGACTTGGTTGAACTGAGAGTTTGTGTGTGTGTGTGTGTGTGTGTGTGTGTGTGTGTGTGTGTGTGTGTGTGTGTGTGACAGTGCACACAATGTTCATTGTTGAAAATTACTGTCCTGTGGTCTTAAAACTGTAGGAGTAAATTTCTGTCATTATGTTGGTAATAAATCATTGAGCAGAGTGTGTGTGTGTGTGTGTGTGTGTGTGTGTGTGTGTGTGTGTGTGTGTGTTAGAGGAAAGGAATGGGTGATTCACTTGTGCCCATGTGTATGATTTGGCTCTAAGGTAACACAGTAAAAATGTGGCTCTGTTTGACTGGTGGGCCACCCCTGCCCTAGGCCTCATAACGGGTTCCACTGTATATGTATATGTATATATGTATAGTTAAAAAATATCTAACTTTACTGGATGTGTAAACTGATGTTATTATGATAGCAGAGTCATGGCTTCCAACTTTGAATCAACTTTCACAGCTTATTTAGAAAGAGAAATATATTGATTGAAATTGAATATTTGTATGTCCAGTGTCAATATGGGAGACATATATTTGCTATGTTCAATTTCACTATTACACAGGCAGAGAGGAAAGATGATAGCACAACAAATGTAAGTGTAGCCCAAAACACCTGAGCAGACTGAAGGAAGGAAAATCTGATTAATTAAAAGAATGGTTTATCATTGCATGATTATTACTGATTTTATCTCATGGTCCTCACATTTATCATGTGGTCTTCTAGAAGGTCCCAAAATGTAGAACTGACACTGCAGTCCTCATTATAAAGATACTTAATAGACTAAGATCACAAACAAGACTCACTTTTTGTCTTCACATTGCATCAAATTTAAATCTGAACTGGCACAAAAAATATCTAAGAAATAAATTGTATCTTCTGTATCTACAGAAAGAACCAGTGAAGAATCTCAGAGAAGACAATCAAAATCGAGGGCCAATCTGGAATAAATCAGGTCCATCAGAAACAATTGCTCAAGACTATGCAGGCCACCAAAATACAAATGCTGCAACAAATACTTCACCCTGATTACTGGTTAACCTGTGATATCATCGACCTGGCCAGCTACCTCATGGCAAAGGACAATGTGCACATTGATGGGTTTCAATCTGTTCTGCCCTTTAGTGCGATTCCAAATGGTGGAATTGTGGGAACTCCACAAAATAAGTTTGTAAAATATTGAACATTCGCAATGCCACTGGATCAGTCAGCAATTTGTTTTGTAATGAAAATCAGCTCTGTGTGTATGACAGCAAATGCACCTCTGGACCCAGGAACACTACAAGCACTGTCCTGGCTGGTGAGGCGCAGTCAGGCAAGTTTGATTTTTGCAACCAGCTGTGCAGCAACAATCAAAAAACAGCAATTGTGGTTGTTCACAATATTTGCATATGCTGTTTGCAAGAGTCACCCACCAGAGGTATGCATATTTAATGAAAGCAGGCTAAGGGCACAACTGTATGCTTCTAATCTAAAAACAGTATCGCTTTGGCATGAAGAGTCGAGAGAGTGAAGCCGAGGCAAGACCAAAACTGCGATGCCTGTTTACTGTGTTTGCAGAACAGCTCATTACAATGAACTCATGGTCCAGTGCTCTAAATGCCAAGAGTGGTATCATCCCACATGTGTAGATATACCCAGAAGTGTCACTGGTAATGAACAGTTCTGGCAATGTTTCAAATGCCACTAATGATGTACATTAAAGGATAATACAATGTATGTATTTATTTATTTATTTTGTTTCACAACATTTGATTGTAAATTGAACTTGTCTCTGCAAAACTGCAACCTTTCATTATTCCAAGTTTTATTTGTGTTTTAAAATAAAAAACAGTAATGGAGTGAAATCCATATTCAATTTTTATATGTTCGAAGTAGAAGAATTGATTTTTCTGAAACAGTGTAACTGTTCTAAATAGAATATAATTATGCAAATTATTTAGATTTTTGTGAATAATATGGAAATAAGTAAAAGAATACACATGTTTTGAGTAATATTGCCTTTAATTTCTTGAAAAAAGTCAAATTAATTGAAAATAAATACAAAGTAAATAAATTGGATCACTGTGAACAGGAATCAGTTGAAAAAAACTATCTAGGAAGTTTATGAGTGTTTGAATGTGGAACATGATAAAATGCACTGAGATTACTTTTTGTCTTATTATAACGGAAACGCCTTTCTGAAGCGCCTTTACGTGTAATTTGACCCTCCCACCACCCATACCGTAAAGATTAGACGCACAACATTAAACAAACGTGCTGCTTAACCGTATTTTCAAGATGCAGCTGCTTAACAGAAAAGCACAACAATTACAGTAAACTAATAAATACTGAGTTTGGACATTTTGTCCCAGTTTTTAATTTTGGCCCACTGTGAATTTGAGTTAATAAATAAAAAACAGTAGTTTATTGTGATACACTTAAAGTTAAGATATTTTTTTTGATTTAATTATACATTATGATGTATCTTTGCCCAAACCACTGAAAGTTGAGACATGAATAAAATTTGATCCAGCAGCAGCAGCAGGAGGTGTGAGGTTCTCCTAAAGATCTCCGTCTGGACTCTGATTTCATGATCAGAGGTAAAGAATCAGGACACTGGAAGAAAATGCAGAGGTTCATGACTCCAATATCAAATATATAATATGAAATATTTCAAATAAAAATTATATTTTCAGATTGAATTCAGTGGAAATGCGACTGATCAAGCTGCTGCTTTTCAGCTGATACACACTGTGTGGTCAAAAGTATTTGGACACGTGTCTTTTCCAGACAGATGTGGTTCATGAATTCACCTAAAATGCTCTAAATGCACCATACAGCCAATTAACATGCAAACTGTTAAAACACTATATAAACAGAATGTAGAATCACTGAAAGCATTTTAAATGGATTTAAATACCGCTACAGAGGAAGCAGGAGCTTTTGTAGCTATTATTGCTTTATGTTCATGGCACAGGACCAAATATCAGTTTATTTTATCTTTCCATAATGAGCTGGAATAAATCATAAATGCTGTGGTGACTTGTGTAATGCTGCATGATGGCACTGCTGGAGGATTACACCAATGGAAGATTAAGGAGAAAAAGAGTCTCCAGGACCATGATGATTTCTTGTCCATGATGATGACTCTAATAATCTGATTTAGATTCCTACAGCTGTGCTCCTGGATCTATGTGCTGAATTGGGTCCAGTACTACAGAGGGAAACACACCAGAACCATGCCATCCCCGTCCAAATACAGGTCCTCACCACTCTGGGGTTAATGACAACAGGTTGTTTCTAGTGGAAATGGCAGACAGGAAATACTTTATATAAATATTATATATAATTAACTTTTCACAAAGATCTTCTTTAGATATAATATAATTCTATTAAATCTCATGCTATAGGTCTGGTATCTGCCCCTGAGTGTCATAATGCCTGTCATTTTGGATGTTATTATTAAGGTGGGTAGTCGATACATCAGGTTTCTTCACTGCAAGAACAGGCTGAAATTAAAATGCACTTTGCAGCAATGTTCAGTTTTACAAATGTAATCAACACAATTGACTGCACTCATATTTCTGTAAAGACTGTAAAGGAATTTGTATATGTTAATAAACAGCAGTGTTTTGCTGTTACTAAAAAAATAGTGACTAGTTACTTGTTACTTCATTCAAAATTAACTAAGTTACTTAGTTGATTATTTACACCTGTGTTACTGTTAAAAGTAACTTTTAGTTACTTTTTAAAGAACCTTCTTTAATGTTCCCATTAATGCCCTTTATGTGTTATGGTTTATACAAACACAAACTGACTTAAACACAAAGTCATTTTTAAACACTATTTTATTAAAGTCAGAGCAGCACAAACTGAATATATCACAAGCATTTCTGAAATAAATAACAAAACAAGCTGAATAATATATTCACAATCAAACACTAAAGTGGCTTCTGCATCATAAAAGCTGTTGTGTTGAGCTCTTAAAATGTTCCTTTCACAGCTGAAGTATGAAAACTATCAACAATGTAGAACAGAACAGGTTAGCTTCAGCTTCTAGCTCCTCAGGCATGGAGTTTCTGGAGGAGCTGGCAGATTGGAGTTGCTGTTTATCGCAGTAGATACGAGCTTCAAACCAGAAAGACACAGCTTACATTTGACTTAAAAGTTTTTGTCTTTATACTCAACTAAAGTGAAATAAATGAGCATATTTCCACTTTGAGAAACTCTGTTTCCTCGCCGACAATACTGTGCACAGACCTGAATAAACGGAGACACGCCCACAGTGCGCCTTCTTCCTGTTTACAGTGGTTTATCCACCAATTCTACAATGCACTGTTGTAAACAAGTCAGACTGTAGTCTACACTTCAGCCCAAATTATTCATTTAAAAGTAACAGGTAACGCACCATACGGTAACGGTAAGGTTACAGTATTAGTTACTGTAAAAAGTATATATCGGTTTTACTGCCCAACACTGATAAACAGCTTTCTGTTAAAGTGCAAGTCATATGTGACTCTAACACGACCCTCACAAACATTGTGCACACTGACCTGCTTCAGCACATGATTCCTTTATCCTGACACATAGCAGTGTAGAACAGACTACAGGCAGCTGCAGGACGTGATGACTGGCTTCTGGTGACTTTAACAACATGTAGAAAACATTGTCCTGATGTAGTCTATAATATGACAGGTGACAGAGGCTTCACTCAGATGCTCAGTGTGTAAGATTATAAGGGTGTGGTGTTTTGCACAATGTGGGACTGAGGACCAGTTTCCCTCTCCTCCTGACCTCCCTCCCTCAGCATTATGACCCCGAGTCACAGCCCCTGCCCCACAAGAGGGATATAAGCAAGATGCAAGAATCCATGAGGAGGTCATACGCTTTGAAAATCATGGTTTAACTTCATCTTTTAATAATTGTGCAATTTCACTTTTGTCACATTTTTTTCAAAAAGTTTATCATGTGGAGTTTAATTATTTATCTTAAAAGCATCCTCCAGTTGAGAAACACTGATTTAGAATCAGGATTTAAATGATGTCTAACACTTCAATAAACAAGTGATTTCATGTTTTAGATATTTATTGATTTTATTAATTATTATAGGACATGGAGAGGTTTAGCTTTCAGTTCCTGTCCTTGATGTCCAGACTCACTTGCCTTTTTTTACTGGAATGGGTGATAGTCGTCTGATCCAGTCCGGCAGAGCAGATATAGAACTGTGAGACTGCAGTGCAGACCACACCTCATGATGAAACCTCAAAACACCACCGTGACATTTCGATGAGAATACCATTGAGTCTTTCCTGATTGTGTGAAATTTGTGACAAAGGATAGGACGAGAATTCCAATCACGATGTTTCGCTGGTTCAGTTGTCCATAGAACATAGCCACAGAAGATGATGGTGTAGTACGTTAGAAAGGTGCTTTGCATGACGAATTCCGTGAACAGAAAACTGTGAGTGCACCAGCAGCTGGCAGGAACTCCAAACGATTGGGCAAATAGCCCTACACATGAACGATACGGGTGATCAGCTTAAGTCCTGCAGAAAGATCATAGACAAAGTTCTGGATGGAATCTATCCACATTCCATCTGGGGAGAACATGTCAGCGTGGTGCAGAATGTCCATCACCGGTCTGAACGGGTCCTCATCAGTTTCCCAAACGAATTCGTCCTTTTCTGGTGGAAACCTGAACCATTTACGGAAGAAATTATAGCACCGTTCACCTAAAGGACAGGTGGTCTGCTCCAGGCACCACAGGCAGTGCTTTTGAAGAACAAGGAAATAACAAGCATCGCAGGTAGGTCTAGAGGTGACAAAGTTGAAGCGATACCCCTCAGCACATGCTTCGATGTACAAACACGTGCCTTGATGCAGACGCATACCTTGCAGAAGAAACCTTATGTTCACCAGCTGCCATGTTCCTGCACACAGCATAAAATACACACAACAACAACATGATTTATATACGATATAATCAAAGAATCAGAATTAAAGCGTAGAAAGAGTTTAGTGCTTTTAGTTATAAGGAAACGTTTGTTACAGTCATTTTTTTCTCATTGACTAGGGCCATAATCCCTCCATCCAAATCCACATAGATGTTTTGATCCATATCTGTGGAGATGTTTTCTGTAGAAGACTCTTCACCTGTAATTTTATACACTGGGAGCATTGTCTAAACAATGACAAGGAATTCCACAACAGATAAAACATGCCACGGCTGCAAGGATTATTAAAATTGTAGTCCCAGTCTGACCCTATTCTACTCTATTTATTAGTATATTATGTTCATTATACTTGGAGTAAACAGGTTACATGAGTTTGATTAAAATATGGGATAAATAGGTTAAATTAAGCTACTTCATTGTATCTAATAGATTCTATACTAATTATTAGGTACATTTGTTGGATTAATATAAAAAGTTAAACTATAAAAGCTAAGATTAGCTAGCTAGTTACCCATGCTAATGTCACTAAATAATGACTTTGTACTTTTAGTCTTCTACTAAATAATCTACAATATTCTGCCATAATTATTTAGACGACTTACCAGGTACCTGTATGAAGAAATGTTCAATAGAAGAGAAGTTGTATTTTTTTTAGTTGCTGCTAATCGCTGCTGCTTCTTGCTGCTGTTTGTTTGTTTGGTGGTTGTCAATTTTAGTGTCTCTTTACTTACAATTGGTAAATTCACAAATGAGAAACAAAAGCACGCTTTGAATTATATAGACGTGTCACACTGTGACATCACACCTAGATGCCCGCCCTCTGCCTGTGACATCATCATGTCACTCACTTTATTTCTCTCTCTATTTCTCTCTCTCTCTCTCTCTCTCACACACACACACACACACACACACACACACACTGCACAAGTACAGATTACAGAGGGAAGATTACACACAAACCGGATGAAGCTGACTGAGGTGAACCCCTGAAACTAACCCAGGAACAGAGTAGGAACATTCTGACCACCTGCTGGTTTCTTTTGAGAGACTGCTGAAAGGAAATTTCTTGGACTATCTATGGATTCAGACTCGACCTCATTGTTTTGAATAGAAGTGACCGAACTGAACTCTTGAACCGAGTCACTTGAACTGAATCTAAAGAGTCGAAATCATCGAACCGAATCTTTTCTAACTGAATTGACCAAACTGAATGGACTGAATTATTAAAATGAATCTATTAAATAGTTCTTTCTGATGTTTTCTATTAACTGCAGTTGTCAAAAGTTATACTTGAACTATGATGTTATGAGGCTGCATTGGAACTAAACTTTATAGTATTGTGTGATCAGATGAACCCATGAAGAACTCATGTATTGTAAACTGATTTAATCTCTGTGTTATTGTGATTTAATATTTAAACTGATGCTGTGAATACTGTTCAATAACTGTTTATTTTATTACTTTAACTTCTGTTCATGTAAAATTGGGTTTAAACAAAACCTTTATTTTATTATCATTTACTTTTGTGTTTTTCCAACATTTTATCATGTGAAATTTAATTCTTAGTTAAATTTAAATGATGTACAATAATAATTTTATAATATAAACAAAACACACTTTATTTAAGATATTTATTCATTTTGAAGTAATAAAAAATATTCAGTTACAATAATCACTGATATTTTGTACTTTATTATATGTAGGACATGTCCAGCTTGATCTCCTTTTTCTTTCTCTGGTTTTCTTTCTCTAGTGCTGAAGTCATATTGCTGAACAGCTGTACAGCTTCCTCCAGTCACTCTCGGTTTCCATCCTCATTTCTCTTCCTCACCTAAGAATCTTTGTTTCGAGATTTTCTGCGACTCTTTGGGCTTGTAGAGGTTCAGCTTTCTGTTTCTGCTGTTTCTCAAAGTCAGAACTCAAAGTGCCCTCAGCTGAGCTTCATGTTTCTCCAATTGCTCTTGGTTTCTCAGAATGATCTTTTTGATGATATATTTTTATGGAGAGCAAAATATTTTAAGTTATTTAAAGTTAAATTTTTATTTATTCTGGAATAATTTTCATGTCTGTTTTATTAATATTTATGTTCAAAAACATTGTTTTAGTGTGTTCAATAAATGTTTATCCTGTTCGCCCGCAACCTAAAGTGGGCTTTAAGTTTTGGCCCCCTGTGCAATTGAGTTTGACACCCTCATATAGATAAATATCATTAATTATTAATAATAACATAATTAAAGGTAATTGAGCAAATCTTTTATCTCAGAAGTGTGTATCAAACTGGTAGCCCTTCACATTAGTCGGTACCAAGTAGCTCTCGGTGTCAAAAGGTTTGTGACCCCTGATTTATAATCTTGTTACTTTTGTCCCCATGAACATATACATTTTATATTTAGTCATTGTGATTTCACCCTTTACATCGTATCTCTGTTGGTTTCTTTTATTCAGCTCCATCTCACAGACGTTCTGGGACAGCTCTTAGGGCGTTCTCCTCCGACAGTATCGTCAATTTCAGCTCTTCTTCCTCACCACTGAGATTGCTCCATTTATTAAACATCTCTACTCCAGCTGTTCCAGAGAACCCTGTCTGCCTCCTCACATCGTGAAGAATACTTTTACACGTGATATGAGCACACAGACAGAGGAGTTTCCAGGTAGTCTAGCGTTCGGTAAGGCAGCTGAAGCGCTGCATTATGGGATCTGTAGTTTGTGTTATCAGCGCTTCATTTTGCCGAGACATTAATATCAATAATAATAGCTCTTTATAAAATCATCTGCGGGCGGATTTGACATTGAGTTTGACACCCCTGATCTATGTGAAGACACTGATCATGTTAATGATTTCTCACAATAATTATCAACAATGATTTAACAAGGTAGGATACAGCTATTTTAGAAAAGGCACGCGGGCGACTCATGTGGTCATTGCGGGCGGCGAACTGGTGCACCACGTTGGTGACCCCTGATGTAGAATATAACACCGGGTTAGCTTCTAGCTTCTAGCTCCTCAGGCATGGAGTTTCTGGAGGTGTTGCTATCGCAGTAGATCGACCTTCAAACCAGAAAGACACAGACCTGAATAAACGGAGACACGCCCACAGTGCGTCTTCTTCGTGTTTACAGTGGTTCATCCTTCAATCCTACAATGCGTTGCTGCTGTAAACAGGTCAGACTGTAGTCTACAGAGAAACAGTCTATGAGACATGAACTCCTGCAGTCTCTCTGTAGGGGTTATGTAACTATGTGAACAGTGAGGAGACTTTCATTAAGCTCATGCCTTCATACAGACTTCTTAAAGAAGGTGAGATTATATTGACATTTCATTATAAATCTACTAAAATGATTCAGACAATGATACAAAGAAATGTGTCTTGTTCTTTCCAAAATGTGTGTTGTTCTTGGTTTTGTATTTATTTCTATACAGTGTATTTTAAGTCTGTGGTATTGTTTTGTTAAATTTGCAGACTTTCCTGAAGCCCTAAATTAATAATGGTCATAGTGACATTGGTAACATTGCATTAATGTAATAATATCTGATAGCCTATTAGAGGCACCTCGTGCTGCATGTGGGTGTGTTTACAGTGTGCAGAGTAAACGAGTAAAAACGCTGTGCAGTCATGTCTCCGGTTCTTTCTGCATGCTCGAACTTAATGGTATAATATGTGTTTTATAGCATAATGATGCAAACATAACAGTATTTACATTCATCACATTACTGTGCTGGAAAACAATACAAATTAAATAAAAAGAAGAAAAAATGTAGAAGAAGAAAAGCGGGACAAAGACAGAGGTAATGCGATGTAATGAATAGTGATGATCATATAAATAAACTAAGTTTAGTAAAAGTTTGTAAACAAACTTTATATTGGTCCAGTTTTTAAAGTCTATTCTAAAAGTTATAAATAGTGTAATAATGTCTGGGTTTCAGAGATCCGTGATTTAGTAACATTTAAATTTTTTGTCACATGATACGTTTTAACAACATTTGACTCTATAGTTGTGTAGAATTTGGGTATTTGTGGTATTTGTAATTCGAAGTGGTTAATTCGATAATGTTTGTTTATAACTTGGCTTATTAAAAAAAAGCAACATTTGATGTAAAATTCCTTTAAAAGTGTAGTACAGTGTAATTCATCGTGATACCGCTTTGGTAACAAACACTTGAGTGAGTGAGTGAGTGTGTGTGTGTGTGTGTGTGTGTGTGTGTGTGTGTGTGTGTGTGTGTGTGACAGAGTGAACTGTCCCTTTGGTCAGCATGGCCACACACAGCCAGGTAGCATGCACACACACACACACACACACACACACACACACACACACACACACACACACACACACACTTCATGCTTTCATCTCTCATCCCGGACAATAAGCGCACACACACACCCACACAAACGGAAGGACTTCCTAAAACTTTGTGTACTCACCTGTTTGTTGCCGGTCTTCCGGGTTGGGTTTGGATAGCAGCCAACCGGAGCGCTGAATAGCGGCTGGCTTTAAAGCGCCAGCGCCATCTTGGCAAAACCAGAAGTCGGCAAGATTATGTTGATGGGACATTTTTTTGGGTGATTATTATTATTATTATTATTGGTATTGTTATAATTTTTGTTATTATCATTGTTACTATTTGTATTGTTATTGTTATTATGTTTATTATTTATTATGATTTTATAATGTTAATAAGCTATTTTGTGACTGGCTACAAATTACCAAACCCCTTTGGGTGAAATGGTAGTCCAGTCCAAGGGCTTACACTATATAAACCAGTCTC
>NC_060887.1:1022788-1030068 GCF_014805685.1 Silurus meridionalis | reverse complement strand
CCAGCACCTCTGCACCACTGAGCCCCTGCCTGACCTCTTCCCAGAATCTTATACTACAGTCTTCTTCTTTAGTTTCCACCATCTTATTCTTCTTTAATTCCTCACTCTCCTTCTCTTATTCTTCACCTCCAAAACCATCCTACAGGCCACCATCCAATGCTGTCTAGCTACACTGTCCCCTGCCAACACCTTACAAAAATCTACCAACATCTGCCCCTCCATATTCCTCTCCTTAAAGAAACAAACAGAACAGAAAGCTGAGGGTACATTGGAACAAGTTTCCCAAAGCTGAAGAGTTGCAATCTGGAAACACCTCAATCGTTATTACCTCAATCGTTATTTCGGCTTATTCATGCTGTGCAGGTGCTTGTGTGGATTCATAGGGTAGTGGTCATCACATCTGCTTTACACACAGAAGGTCCTGGGTTCAACTCCCAATGGAACCATGCAGCTAGCAAACAGGAATGAGGTTTATGTATTTGTCACAAATTGTTACTCAATCCTGGAAATAAATAAACAAATTTGCATGTTACTGCATTGTGCTTGTAACAGCAATGGAGAAAAAGCATTCCAAAATTAGAAGAAAAAGGCCAAGGGCCTAGTAAATATAAAGTAATAATATCCTGCTAGCAGGAAATTAATATCAGAGGCTCAAGTGCATGGCTCCACTGGGGGCCGAATCCAAGACCTTCTGCAGGTAAAACAGACATGATGACCACTACACTTAGGAACCGGTAACTTGGAAGGTTGATGTTCAATGTGCATAAATAGGAACATTTCTCAAAATCTCAGTGGAACAATGTGAATTCAACTTAGAAAACTCACTCAAATGTCCCCATGTTTTGCCCAATAATAGTTTTAGCCAATCAAATGAGTTCCTTTTTCTAACTTTGCTCGGTGTTTCACTTCAGGAATCGCTTTGGGCGTGACTAACTACAGAAGCTTCTATGACACCACATCTGTCTTAACAGGTCTCCCTGTCTGTCCCCCTCTTACAATGTCATTCACACTTTCTTCCCATGAAGGACCACATCAAGCTCTCTCAGCATATCCAGTTTTTAATGAGTACAGGGAGGTTGCATCTCACCCATGTCCTTCTTCTTATGGAAGAACCATCTCAGGCAGGGACCCTCACCTGATGTTCATTGCATGCATGGGCCCTGTAACCGCAATGGACAAGAAGCATTTAGAATCAGAGACTCAAGGGCATGGCTCCACTGGGCCTCGAACCCAGGACCTTCTGCGTGTAAAGCAGACATGATGACCGCTACACCATGGAACCTGCTGCTAAGAAGGTTGATGTCCAATGTGCATAAATAGAAACATATCTCTCAAAATCTAACTGGAAAATATTAATTAAACTTAGAAAACTTACTGACTCAAATGTCACAATCATCTCCACTGTCGTGTTAAGCTCCAGGTTTTTATGACTGCACCATGTCTCTCAGGTCTTTCTTCACTGAAGCAGGGTCGTTAGCTGGAAACTGATTTTACAGCTTTTTAGAGTAGCTCCTCTTAGCCACTCTATGAGAATTAATGATGAGGATTAATCTTCCTCATATTAATGAATTATTTATGTACAACAGAATTAGAAAAGAATTTGAAATCCTGTCAACTGGGAACAGGAAGCTGAGGGTACATTTGGGAACAAGTTTCTCGAGGCTGTATAGTTGCAATCTGGAGAACATTTTGACTGAATCAATATTTTTGCTCATTCATGCTGTTTAGTTGACTGTAGCACACGGGACTCAGCTTTTGTCTCTCTCCCTAAAGTTTTATGGCCACTTTTGTGTGTGAAGCAGAGGTGATCACAACCATGCTATGGTTTAAAAGAAGAAGAAACACACTCTTACATAATATTTGTTTTACACATGATTCCACTGGGAGTCAAACCCAGAACCTCCTGCATGTAAAGCAAAAGTGATAAAGTGATCACTACATGGAACCTTTTTTTTTTTTTTATCTTTTTTTTTTTTTTGCATTAAGTGCATTAAGATGCTGGAGATCTATCACTGTGTGTGGTCTTCTGAGGAAGCAGCATTTTACTCAGTAATGTCAGCAGCAGTAATAAACTCATTTGCGTGGCTAAAACTATTATTTGGCAAAACCTGGGAACATTTGAGTCAGTGAGTTTTCTGAATAGTTTAATGAATATTTTTCCACTGAGATTTTGAGAGAGATGTTTATATTTATAACATTGGACATAATCCTTCTCAGCAACGGACTCCATAGTGTAGTGGTCATCACGTCTGCTTTACATGCAGAATGTTCTGGGTTCAAACCCCAGTAGAACCATGCACTTGAGTCTGATTCTACTTGTGGATTGCTTTTTGTCCAATGCTGTTACAAGCACAATGCAGAAAAAGGCCAACCTGTTATTTTTATTTGCAGAATTGTGTTAAAATTTGGAAGATGGAAGATTAAGGAGAAAAAGAGTCTCCAGGGACCATGATGATTTCTTGTCCATGATGATGAATGGCTAATAAGCTGATTTAGATTCCTACAGCTGTGCTCCTGGATCTATGTGCTGAATTGGGTCCAGTACTACAGAGGGAAACACACCAGAACCATGCCGTCACCGTCCAAATACAGGTCCTCACCACTCTGGGGTTAATGATTGTTTTTAGTGGGAAATGGCAGACAGGGAAATACTTTATATAAATATTATATATAATCAACTTTTTCACAAAGATCTTATTTAGATATAATATAATTCTATTAAAGATCATGCTATAGGTCTGGTATCTGCCCCTGAGTGTCATAATGCCTGTCATTTTGGATGTTATTATTAAGGTGGGTAGTCGATACATCAGGTTTCCTTCACTGTGGCACACTGACCTGCTTCAGCACATGATTCCTTTATCCTGACACATAGCAGTGTAGGGAACAGACTACAGGCAGCTGCAGGACGTGATGACTGGCTTCTTGGTGACTTTAACAACATGTAGATGTTGTAAACATTGTCCTTTTGTAGTCTATAATATGACAGGTGACAGAGGCTTCACCCCTCAGACGCTCCTCACCTCCTTAAATGCAGATGTGGAGCTCTGGATGTATCAGGTGGAAGATTTCTATACCACCCGGAAAATGTGTGTAAGATGATCAGGGTGTGTGGTGTTTTGCACAATGTGGCACTGAGGACCAGTTTCCCTCTCCCTCCTGACCTCCCTCCCCCTCAGCATTATGACCCCGAGCCACAGCCCCCTGCCCCACAAGAGGGATATAAACAAGATGGAAGAATCCATGAGGAGGTCATACGCCGTTTGAAAGGAAGACAAAAATCATGGGTTAACTTCATCTTTTAATAATTGTGCATTTTTACTTTTGTCACATTTTCCCAAAAGTTTATCATGTGGATTTTAATTATTTATCTTAAAAGCATCCTCCAGTTGAGAAACACTGATTTAGAATCAGGATTTAAATGATGTTGAACACTTTAATAAACGATTTTTATTGATTTTATTAATTATTATTGGACATGGAGAGGTTTAGCTTTCAGTTACTGTCCTTGATGTCCAGACTCACTTGCCTTTTTTTTCTCTCGTTTTTTTTTTTTTGTTTTTTTACTGGAATGGGTGAAAGTCGTCTGATCCAGTACGGCAGGAGAGCAGATGTAGAACTGTGAGACTTCAGTGAAGACCACACCGCATCGTGAAACCTCAAACCACCACCGTGAAGACTCGATGAGAATACCATTGAGTCTGTTCCGATTGTGTGACATTTGCGACAAAGGATAGGACGACAATTCCAATCACGATGTTTCGCTGGTTCAGTTGTCCATAGAACATAGCCACAGAAGGTGATGGTGTAGTACGTTACAAAGGTGCTTTGCATGACGAAGTCCGTGAAAAGAAAACTGTGAGTGCTCGGAGCACCCAGCGAGCGGGCAGGAACTCCAAACGATTGGGCAAGGGTAATAGCCCTACGCACATGATAGACACGGGTGATCAGCTGAAGTCCTGCAGGAAGATCATAGACAGAGTTCTGGATAGAATCTAGCCACATTCCATCTGGGGAGAACATGTCAGCGTGGTGCAGAATGTCGATCACCGGTCTGAACCGGTCCGCATCAGTTTCCCAAACGTATTCGTCCTTTTCTGGAGGAAACCTGAACCATTTACGGGGTAAATGATGGCACCGTTTACCTAAAGGACGGGTGGGCTGCTCCAGGCACCACAGGCAGTGCTTTTGAAGTACAAGGAAAAAACAAGCATCGCAGGGAGCTCTAAGGGTGACAAAGTTGAAGTGATATCCCTCAGCACATGCTTCCATGTAGGCACACGTGCGTTGATGCAGAAGCATACCTTGCAGAAGCCTCCTATGTTCACCAGCTGCCATGTTCCTGCACACAGCATAAAATACACACAACAACAACATGATTTATATAGGTGGTAGCTCAGTGGTTAAGGCATTGGGCTTTGGCTCAGAAGATCACAGGTTCAAATCCCACCACCACCAAGCTGCCACTGCTGGGCCCTTGAGCAAAAGCCCTAAAACCCTCCCCTGCTCAGTTGTAAGTTGCTCTGGATAAGGGCGTCTGCCAAATGCTCCAAATGATATACGATATAATCAAAGAATCAGAATTGAAGCGTAGAAAGAGTTTAGTGCTTTTAGTTATAAGGAAACGTTTGTTACAGTCATTTTTTCTCATTGACTAGGGCCATAATCCCTCCATCCAAATCCACATAGATGTTTTGATCCATATCTGTGGAGATGTTTTCTGTAGAAGACTCTTCACCTGTAATTTTATACACTGGGAGCTGTACGTATTGTCTAAACAATGACAAGGAATTCCACAACAGATAAAACATGCCACGGCTGCAAGGATTATTAAAATTGTAGTCCCAGTCTGACCCTATTCTACTCTATTTATTAGTATATTATGTTAATTATACTTGGAGTAAACAGGTTACATGAGTTTGATTAAAATATGGGATAAATAGGTTAAATTAAGCTACTTCATTGTATCTAATAGATTCTATACTAATTATTAGGTACATTTGATGGATCCATTTAAAAAGCTAAACTATAAAAGCTAAGATTAGCTAGCCGGCTAGTTACCCATGCTAATGTCGCTAAATAATTGACTTTGTACTTTTCGAGTCTTCTACTAAATAATCTACAATATTCTGCCATAATTATTTAGACGACTTACCAGGTACCTGTATGAAGAAATGTTCAATAGAAGAGAATTTGTAATGTTTTTTTAGTTGCTGCTAATCGCTGCTGCTTCTTGCTGCTGTTTGTTTGTTTGGTGGTTGTCAATTTTAGTGTCTCTTTACTTACAATTGGTGAATTCACAAATGAGAAACAAAAGCACACTCTGACTTATGTAGACGTGTCACACTGTGACATCACACCTAGATGCCCCGCCCTCACCAGTGACATCATCATGTCTTTCACTTTATTTCTCTCTCTCTCTCACACACACACACACACACACACACACACACACACACACACACACACACTCTGCGCATGTACAGATTACAGAGGGAAGATTACGCACAATCCGGAAGTTGACCCGAGTGACTATATGAATGTTGTAGAATCATAAATGACCAGATGAAGCTGACTGAGGTGAACCCCTGAAACTAACCCAGGAACAGAGTAGGAACATTCTGACCACCCATGGGCGTAAATCCTGAATCCCCCAAAAAAATATTTAAAAAAATCGCACTCTCTATTATATGTATTCTCTATTATATGAAAAATATATGTATGTATAACTAAAATAATTGTTTAAGTAAAATAAACACAACGCAAAACTGCATTTAGAAACAGTTGAGTTCCCCCCTCTCCTTCCTCACAGTGGTTTGACCCACTGCCTGCTTTCCCAGTTCATCTCACCTTCTCTACACACACGAGTCAGGTGTGTGTCTGCGGCTCAATAAATGTTCAACTCCATTAACTAGAGGATTTTATATACCTTAAATAAAGCGATTCTCTTTAATGTAGTTGATGCAGACTCATTCATAAATTAGTTGCGGCAAAAATGCTGATTTCGGATGTAATTTTCCATGAATCTGCTCTATTAGAGATTAAAATATCACTTATCTAGTGAACGTTAGCTTGTTTACAATAGCTTGTAGCATAGTGCACTGACACTAACACACCAAAGCCGTTTCACATGCAGTGTTTTATTTGGGACGACTTGGTATAATGTTAACATTAACACACAATTAGCATATTGTTTATCTGTGCATTTACTAAATGATCACTGTGCTACATCCCAACTGACCCACTGTATTTTTATAATCAGTTTCTATTCTGTTCTTAAATGTTTGAATTTGTAAATAAAATGTTAAACCCTTTTTTTAATTCCTTGTTTTTATTGTTGTGATTATTTTTTATTATGATAGTTTTACTTTATTTATGTAAAGAGCTTTGAATTACCATTGTAATTGACGCAGTCTCCATGCTACAATAATAATGATAGAAACAAAGTTTTTCATTGTGGGGACACCGTGTCTTTATACTGTAAGTACAATTTGACTGTATTATTTGTGTCCCCCTTCAAAAATTGCTCATGAGAAATTTTATATTTATTGTCCCCCCTACTGTTAAATGAAATTTACGCCCATGGCCGTACCCCTACATGCACTGTGTTTTCTTCATGTAAACAATGAGTCACGCCTCAAAAAAGGTTAAAAATCACTGCCTTATGGGTAATAACACACACACACACTCTTGTGACCTACACCGACTATTCAGTTGATTAAATCAGAACACTGATACACACATGAGCACACTGTATTAAACTGTGCTTTTCAGTGGACTACAGTGGACAAAATGAACAAAGCACTAAAGCTGCAAGAAAATACCTCAACTTCAGTTTCTGTCAAATTTCTTTTCTTTAAGGACATCAAACATCACTGACTTTACTAAAGTGGATTTCAAGAAAAAAATACCATCATTGAATGCTCTCTGTGATGAAGAGACATTAGACATGATTGAAATTCAAAATCTTTATTAATTTAATAGTGTTTATTGTGTCTCGCTGTAGTAAAAGTGTTCAGACTCTCTGTTTCTCTTGTCGTCTTCTTTTTTTTCTATTTCTCCTTTTCTTTTGAATGTTTTCTTGTCTCAGCTGAGCAACAATTTCCTCCCATCGCTCTCGGACTCTCATATAATGATCTGTTTTATTCTCTGAAGTCTTCTTTTCTTCCTCACAGAGATTCTGGGTATCCTGGAGCCCCCTGTTGGTCTGAAGCTGTAAGTTGTTCCTCTCCTCTATGTCAAGTTTAGTTTTCTCTTCATCCTCTTAATCACTGCTCTCA
>NC_060887.1:1010426-1022688 GCF_014805685.1 Silurus meridionalis | reverse complement strand
GCTGGATGATTGTGGAACTACTGCAGAAGTGATAAGGGAGACAGTTAAAAGGTACTTGGTGTGACATCTGGAAATAAAAAGGAAGACAAAGAGATGTGGTGGTGGAATGAGGAAGTGCAGGAGAGCAGAAGGAGAAAGAGGTTGGACCAGATGACATGGAGATGTTTAGGAGAGATTTCAGTGGAGTTTTTAACCAGATTGTTTAACAGGATTTTGGATGGTGAGAAGATGCCTGAGGAATGGAGAAGGAGTGTGCTGGTACTGATCTTTAAGAATAAGGGAGATGTGCAGACCTGCAGTAACTACAGGGAATAAAGTTGATCAGTCACACCATGAAGTTATGGGAAAGAGTAGTGGAAGCCAGGCTGAGAGAAGAGGTGACCATCTGTAAGCAACAGAATAGTTTCATGCCGAGGAAGTGCACCACAGATGCATTATTTGCTTTGAGAATGTGAATGGAGAAGTATAGAGAAGGTCAGAAGCAGTTGCATTGTGAGTTTGTGGATCATTTAAAAAAAATGTGTTATAATTGACAGGGTTTATTTTCTCTTACTCCTTTTAGACTGGGCCTTGAAAACGTGAACACAGAAATTTACATTGTTAAATGTAAATGTCCCCAAATCCCCCAGGTATTCTACACCAGATCAAATGACCCCTGACCCACACAATAATGCAGTGCTGCACACTAAGTTACCCTTCATCTGATAAAACTTAAACTAGACATGGATTATAATGAAGTTATCTCACCCTGTTTAGCAAGTCTAATTTCACAATCTTTTTTTTCCAGTTTATACACACACACATATATACTTAGTAAACTTTAACACAAGTGAACACAACATGCAGTTTTTAAATGAAGGTTTTTATTATTAAGGGAAAACAAAATCCAAAACTACATGCCCCTGTGTGAAAAAGTGTTTGCCCCCTAAACCTAATAACTGGTTTGGCCGCCCTTAGCAGCAACAACTGCAATCAGGTGTTTGTGATAACTTGTGATGAGTCTGTTAGAGTGCTGTGGAGGAATTATGGTCACTCATCTATGCAGAATTGTTGTAATTCAGACACATTGGAGGGATTTCGAGCACAAATCTTCTTTTTAAGGTCATGTCACAGCATCTCAATAGGATTCAGGTCAGGTTAGTATGTTAGTATGATGTTCTTTTTCTGAAATGCAGTGTTACTTTTACACCAGACGTAATGGGACACACACCTTCCAAAAGGTGCATCTTTTGTCTCATCAGTCCACAGAGTATTTTCCCAAAATTCTTTGGGATCATCAAGATGTTTTCTGGCAAAACGGAGACGAGCCTTTATGTCCTTTTTGCCTAGCAGCTTTTTTCGTCTTAGAATTTTGCCATGTAGACCATTTTTGCAGTCTTTTTCTTATGGTGGAGTCATGAACACTGACCTTAAATATTGTGTGTGTTTTGTTTTTATTATTAAAATGTTGGACTTCATTTAAATTTAACTACGAAATAAAATCCACATGATAAAATGTCGGAAAAATTGGAAAAAAGTAAATGAAATTAAAATAAAGGTTGAAAAGTTAAATAAAATAAAATTCAATATATTTATTTCAGTAACACCATTCAGTTTGATCAATTCAGTTATTCAAAATCCTATAATAATTTCAAATCTTTTATATCAGTTCAAGTAACTCAGTTCAAAAGAGTTAAATAATAAAGTCCAGAAGAGTCGGTTCACTGGTTTCCACTATTTCCACTATCATACGACACTCAGTCACATGACGCTAATGAAACAGTTCCTCATCGTCATTATCACACAATATGAACAGTTCAGACTCATATACACGTTACTGATCAACCAACACACATCTTTACCTTTTAATACCACAAAACTCACCAGAATCCCATTGTTCAAGATCTGAGTTTGCATTTTCTCTAACACAATGACATCAGTACACATCTAATTCCATATACAACCATTTTTACACATTACAAACTGTGTACTCACCAAAATCCAAAGAAATAAACACGTAGGTATGTATTTTATCCTCTTTGACTTTATTTTCTTGCTCTGAATTATGCTGCTGCTCATCTCTTCCATACATCATACATTCTTATAGGAAAACCAAGGACCAATTAACAACTTATTTTCTTTCTTGCAGTGAAGAATCACTTACACTCTGTTTGCTCTCTAATCAGACTGACGACATAAATGAGGTTGGAATGAACACAGAAGTGAAGTCAAAGTAAATTCTAAGTAAAACTCACAAACATGCATGAGGTTGTTCATCATTCATGGTGAGATGTTCAGCTCTGCATAGATCACTTTCTAAATGTGTGAGAGATCAGTGGAAAGATTTTGGGCCCTGGATAAAAAAATGTAAGGAAACAACACGCTGGGAACCGAACCTCAGACCCCACTGTAATGTAGAACACAGACACACTGTATGACATTAAATCAGTTCACATTTATTAACAACATCCCGACTTCCCAAGCCATGGCATAATGACACCAGACTCTTTCTCCAAATAATTATAGAGGATCCTCACATACACAAAGCTTCTGTGTCTAAACTGCAATTTCTTGGGGCATCTGATATCAGAACAATGTAAAACTTAAAAGAAAAAAAAAAAAGGCAGGCAAAATATCCCTGTGCCCAAGACTAAGGAACAGCTCATGTATTTCCTAGGAATGTGGTTGCAGGAATTTTCAAGACTGGAAAATCGGGAATATTTAGGTATTAACAGGAATTATTGTAAATACAGTTGGAACTAACAAAATTGCAAGTTATCCTATAACAGGGAACTTGAATGTAGTTGAAAATAACTTGCTTGATAATCAACCAGATTGAATGCAGTTTCAGTTGAATTTCTACCTGCACATTCATCAATCACATGCACACAGCACACTTACTGCAGGGCTCCTGAGACCGTACCCCTACATGCACTGTGTTTTCTTCATGTAAACAATGAGTCACGCCTCAAAAAAGGTTAAAAATCACTGCCTTATGGGTAATAAAAGACCAATAATCAGGATCTCAGGTCTACATTCCTTACTATTGAAGTAAACAGGACCAATACAGAACAGTTCATCAGACAGGAAGTCATTTATAGTTACTCAAGTACAGTAACGAAGTACATTTACTCAAACACTTTACATCACACACACACACACACACACACACACACACACACACACACACACACACACACACACACACACACGTGCTCAGCTCTGCTCGGTGTCTTTCTCCTTTTTCTCATCACCAGTCACTAAAACAGAGCACACTGATTAGTCTCATCAGCCACAGATCTGCTTCTCACCTCGTTTCCCCGGCTCCACCTCCATTCACCAACAGACTGCTCCATCCAGCAGTAGTGTTCAGGTGTTGTGAGGTGAATCCAGTGTTAACCCTGTCAGAATAACTGCTGAAAGATCATCCACTTTCTTGTGCCAATCCATGTGATTAATTATAAAGTACAGATGTTTAAGTGAATCAGGTTCTGCCCCACATTAACTGTCAGCTATATTGCTTTCAGAGCTCAAAATGAACAAAGCACTAAAGCTGCAAGAAAATACCTCAACTTCAGTTTCTGTCTAATTTCTTTTCTTTAAGGACATCAAACATCACTGACTTTACTAAAGTGGATTTCAAGAAAAAAAAAAATGCCATCATTGAATGCTCTCTGTGATGAAGAGACATTAGACATGATTGAAATTCAAAATCTTTATTTAAATAAAACTTTACATTGGAATTTAATATAAAATGAAGATGGTGAAACAACATGCACACTAAAGTACATGAAACGTTCGTATTTCACCATCTTCCTCTATTCCTGAATCATTTTCCATCTCTTCAAGTTGCTTCAACAGATCCTCGAAGCTGTCAATGTCAAAGGCTGGTACAGAATCCAGGATCTCTGTGCTGTTGTGGGGGTCTTCAGTATGATTCTGGTCTCCAGACTGGTTAAAAAAGCCATATTCCTCATTTAACATGGAAAAGATGTCGTTGTTGAGCAAAGTGATTTCCTCCTCGTCCTCGAGCTGAACCTCACTGCTTGTACAGTCAGACCCATAGCAGGTGCTGTAAACAGAAGTGCACAATTTTAGCTGCATATTAAAGTAAATGAGTGGCGATTATGGCGATTATTTAAGATGCAGAGTAAAACTTCATTTGCATGTCATTCTTCTGAAACTGTTCCAATGCAGTTTACTAACTCACTTGGTCTGGCAGAAAGTCGACTCAGAAACAGAAGGGAAAAGAGGAGGATCAAAGCAGATGTCTTTAGGAGACAGCAGTTCTTGGTGGCTAAGGCCGGGGAACTGATCACTAACTTCAGGCACGAGGTCATGGACTGGTACTTCTTCTGGCATGTTCATGACTATGTGGTGGTTTGGTTGATGATCAGGTCTCCTCTGTGAGTCACTACTCTGCAAACTGCCTTTTCTCCTTCCCTTCTTTGGAAGCGGTTTATAAACCCAATCTACATGATAGAAAAGAAGAATTTAAAGAGTAAGAAGCAACATAAAAACAATAAAAGTGTCAGAATTGATGCGTTTGTTTTGTTATTTTGCCATTTGTCTATAAAGAAAGTTCACCTACCAGGAAACAACTGTTCGTGTTCCTGTTTAAGCCTCCATGATTCAGTGTAGTAGGGTTTCTTCTGTTCTTCACTCAGTTTGTTCCACGCGATCCCAAGCTGCATGCTGATCTCTGCAGAGCTGCTATTTGGATTGGCCTTGGAAAAGATGGGCGCTGTTTCCTCGCCCAAACCATGTAGGCATTCATTGGCCTTCTGATGTTGCCTTTTTTATCTCTGCACTTGGCAATGTTAAATTTATCTACAAAATACAAAACAAACTTTAAGTTAAACAGAAATCATTATAAACTTCTAGTTAAAACAGTGAACAGAACAGAGTCATGCAAAACTGCACCAGTCTTAAACACACACAATGTTGTAGTACAAATATTTTATAAGTGCTGCATTACTCAGTCAGTACAAAATCATTTTATATTTCCTGCATGACAGATTGATATTTAATGTGGTTTTAGGAACTAAATGATAACTATATTTCATTGTCTCTGTACTTGTTCTCTGTACAATGACAATAAAGTTGAATAAAGTTGACAGCAGGAGAAGCAGCTGTAGCTGTTACCCGTCTTATTATCTGTCATTATTTCTCCTTCTTTCTTCTGAAAGTCGCTCTTTCTGGCTGAAAAATCTTTTTTGGCGTCTTGGAGAGCGGATTGTATAAAACATTGACGCTTATCACTAAAAACAATTAGAAACATTTCAGCTGTTTGTTTGCGCTTCATTGCTGTGGTCAGTAAATGTTTGTGTTGAACTGCAGCACAACAAAGTTGTCATGACAATAAAAGCGAGTCCAGGCGCTATCAGAGATACCGACGTCACAAAGAGGCGGGCTTCAATGATTCAAATGCAGACGCGGAAGCTGAAAACAGGTGGTGTTAAGACAAGCGAAGTGGTGTGTGATTGTAAACCCTACAGGAGTTCCTATAGCGCTCCTCTGTTTAGACACAGTAGGGTATTAAAATATTTAGAATTATATTATTTAATAGAAAACATGTGTTTGCAGTTTGGAATGTGATTTTGATAAAAATTGTGGGGTTTTATTTGAGGTGTAATTAGTTTGTACTGCATGTGGTGACCTGTTGTTGTTATACTTAAAGTGACCATTAGGGGGAGTAGAAGTGCATTGAAAATAGAGAATGAGAGAACACGTGATTAGCGCGTGTCAGATGTGTGTTATGAGCTATTAGAAAAGAAATCATTCATTCATGCTACCTGGCCTCGCTTCCTTCTGTTTCCTGACAACACTGCACTTTTAACAGACTTTATTTCATTTTCCTTAGATTATTCATTATACTTACCTTCTCTGAACACAAACAGATTTTGTCTTAAACACATGGTAGTATTTATAGTCTCTGTTCATCCTTCAATTATAATCATCTACTTATTAAAACGTTTGTAAGCAATAAATTATCATAAAAATAAAATAATCTGGTAAATTAATCACAAGGTAAATTAACTGTAATACATATTTTTTATTGAATACAATCAGGTCCAAAAATGTATTTAAAAAAGAAAAAACATTAATGAAAGATGTGATTGATTTTGATCTGCTGCCAGTCTTTTTACAAGCACTTAGTGTTTTCTCTACTGGTCCACGACTACACCATAATATGTATGGGATTTTTATATTGGTATTAAAATAAGAAACTAAACTCCTATAAAATCGTATCAGCAGTATTAAAATCAAGATTTGGTGATTTCTGTAAAAAGCTTGGTGTGAATGGGCTCTGTTCACCTGTGTACAGCAGCACATGGGGAGGACAACAAATAATGACAAGAAACAAAAAAGTGACAAACTTCATTTGGATTTGACTTTTCCTCCATCACCCTTATAGCTGACATGCCATCATTATACACACACAATGAATGTAACACTGATTTGAGGTGATCCATGAAAAAAACACTTTCTATTAGTCAGTTCTATAAATGTTAGTTTTAAGACTAACGAGGCATAAAAACAATTCAAATGTTTACACGTGAGATTCGTAACACCACTTCCACAAATACAAAGTGCCCTAGTGTAACATTTGATCAGTTATCAGCAAAAACAACTTCCTCCTTTCTGCTAAATCTTAATATTCAAATCCTTGTTTAGTCAATTATTCCCTGGTTCTCCTACAGCTGATGTTCTACTGTATACACAACACATCATCTACAGGAATCTTTGATATCCCCAGACCTGAGGCGAGATACTGAACAGAGACGAGTGAGATGAGACTTTAAACTGTTGCTCAGAGACGAGTCCATAACATCTTCTCTTCATCTTCTTCCTCTTGATCTCTTCATCTTCTTCCTTCTCCTCCTGATCCCCTGGTGTTGGACAGAAATCCCTCTGTAACCTATAACATAAAGCTGTTCAAACACTATGTGCTCTGTATTTATCTCTATGTGAGGCTCATGACTGGTAGGAGACGAGCTGCTTGGAGGAGACTGATGTCGTGTCCTGTCTCCGTCTTCCTGTGTCTGAAGAAACAAACACACAGTGAGACGCGTCTCGTAAAAGGAATCTATAATCAATATTACCTTCACCACCAGCTTGTGTGTTTAAACCTGAATAAATCCGCTATTAAACCATTAAAAACATTTTAACAAGTTATCACAATTTATATTTGAGTAAATATTTGAACACTTTGTCTTTTCCTAACACTGTTTATCAGTTCATTTCTGCTAAACTGAAGCCATTTTTCTTTCCTCTCAGTTTAACAGCAGTTACTGAAGCACACAGAGGAACAACTCAGTCATACACTAGGACACATTTCACCACCACATTTATACCTGTTTTTACATCTTTATTATTTCCTAGAGTGTCCATTCACTGTATAAATGTAGATCAAAATACAGAAAAGGACATGAAAAGCAAAATACAAATATTTAGCAACATTAGCTAGGCTAACAAACCAGCTAGCTATTATTAGCTTTAATAGTTTTCTTCCTCAGTCTAAATATCAGATTTTTAGTGAACTATAAGTAAACTTATGTACTAATATAACTTATGTAATCTTATTAACTTAAATATAGTTTTATTCATCTTTTAGTCAAAAAGTAGACGTTTCTAATAAAATAAACACAAAAGCAGCGCTAGCAAACCCGGCTAGCATGAGGCTAATGATGATGTCTCCTACACCATTAGCCAAAAGATCCATTTCTGCTCACTGCAACATTTATGGAAATATTATCACTCTTTATTATCATTCTTTATTTATTTTAGACAAATGTATCCACTTTTTCCTGCAAGTCTGTGATCTTTATGCTAATGATCAGGAGTAAACACAAAATGAGGAACATCTTTTCCCCTCTTCACTCCCGTACCGATGATTAATAATAATTATAATAATAATAAATGATAAACTCTGTGTTTTAAAGAGAATAAAATCCATAAAGCTCGGAAACTCACAGTTCGCTTCATCCCGACAGATGGTCTTTCCCGGCAGTACAAAAAGATTCATTTCGGTAAGTTCGACTCCTTAGATTCAGTTCAAGTAACTCGGTTCAAGAGAGTTCGGTTCGATCACTTCTATTCAAAACAATGAGGTTCATGAGAGTCGGTTCACCGTTTCAGCTCGACCAAGCGTGTGGGTGTCTGGGTGTGACGTCACAATAGGACGCCACAATAGAACGCGTTTATATGTCAGATCATGCTTTTGTTTTTCATTCGTGAATTTACTCATTGTAAGTAAAGAGACAATAAAATGGAGCTCTTTAGAAGATTTAGAGAATTTTTTCAACGCAGGAGACAGAATCAGTTTGCTAAAAAGGAGGAGAAGCTGAAACACATGCAGAAAGTAGTAACAGATTTGGAAGCTTTTATTATTCTGATGATAGAGAAGAGCATAAAAGTACAAGAAGAGAACAACATTCTGGTAAAGACGGTGCAAGAGCTGGAGGCTACTTTGTCTTCTGAGCGAAAGCAACGGTGCCAAGATATAAATGAGAGAAACAGCACACACCTCCAGAGCTGGAAGACAGAACAAAAACAACTGGAGGAACGTGTTGCTCAGCTAAATTTCAATTTGGAACTGACCACCATGAAGTTCCAGTATTCTCTGAAAATCCATGATGAACTGCAGAAAACTGTAGAATGTGAGAGAGAGTTGGGCAAGAGAACGAAAGAAAGTGGAGGAACATGTTGCTCAGCTTGAGGCCACTTTGGAACAGACCACCATGGAGCTCCTGTCTTCCCTGAAAATCCATAGGGAACTGGAGAAAACTGAAAAATGTGAGAGAGAGAGCTGGGTGAGAGAACAAAAGATAGTGGAGAACCATGTTGCTCACCTTGAGGTCACTTTGGAACAGACCACCATGGAGCTCATGTCTTCCCTGAAAATCCATAGGGAACTGGAGAAAACTGAAAAATGTGAGAGAGAGAGCTGGGCGAGAGAACAAAAGAAAGTGAAGGAACATGTTGCTCAGCTTGAGGCCACTTTGGAACAAACCACCATGGAGCTCCAGGATACTCAGAATCACTGTGAAAAAGTAAAAAATAGTGCAGAGCAGGAGAGAGATCATTTGATCAGAGACAAAGAGCGACTGGAGGAACGTGTTGCTCAGTTGGAGGCCGCTTTGGATTTTAAAGAAAAACAAGAGGACGAAAGAGAGAAAACTAAACTTGACATAGAGGAGAGGAACAACTTACAGCTTCAGACCAACAGGGGGCTCCAGGATACCCAGAACCTCTGTGAGGAAGAAAAGAAGACTTCAGAGAATAAAACAGATCATTATATGAGAGTCCGAGAGCGATGGGAGGAAATTGTTGCTCAGCTGAGAGAAGAAAACATTCAAAAGAAAACGAGAAATAGAGAAAAAGAAGAAGACGACAAGAGAAACAGAGAGTCTGAACATGCCTTTTTCCTCTTTCTGTTTCTCTTATGGCTATTTATGATAGTTTTACACTTATAGTCAATAGTATAAAGCTGAGTGTAAAGCTATTGTATTTTGTCGATCGTCTCGTCTTTTGATAATTTTTTATATCTGTCTTGTGAAATATACTGATTTTAATCTTTTACTACAGCGAGACACAATAAACACTATTAACATCATTTCAGATGAGCTTCTGCAGATGAGAGAAGTGATGAAAGAAATTATTAGTATAAAAAAAGTATAATTATTAAAAGATGAAGTTAAACCATGATTTTTGTCTTCCTTACAAACGCCGTATGACCTCCTCATGGATTCTCCCACCTTGTTGATATCCCTCTTGTGGGGCAGGGGGCTGTGGCTCGGGGTCATAATGCTGAGGGGGAGGGAGGTCAGGAGGGGGAGGGAAACTGGTCCTCAGTGCCACATTGTGCAAAACACCACACACCCTCCCATCATGACACTCAGGGGCAGATACCAGACCTATAGCATGAGATTTAATAGAATTATATTATATCCCAGAAGGTCTTTGTGAAAAAGTTGATTATAGATAATATTTATATAAAGTCTTTCCCTGTCTGCCATTTCCCACTAGAAACAACCTGTTGTCATTAACCCCAGAGTGGTGAGGACCTGTATTTGGACGGGGATGGCATGGTTCTGGTGTGTTTCCCTCTGTAGTACTGGACCCAATTCAGCACATAGATCCAGGAGCACAGCTGTAGGAATCTAAATCAGCTTATTATCCAGTCATCATCATGGGCCAAGAAATCATCATGGTCCCTGGAGACCTTTTCTCCTTAATCTTCCATTGGTGTAATCCTCCAGCAGTGCCATCATGCAGCATTACACACGGGGGTCACCACAGCATTTATGATTTATTCCAGCTTATTATGGAAAGATAAAATAAACTGATATTTGGTCCTGTGCCATGAACATTAAAGCAATAATAGCTACAGAAAAGCTCCTGCTTCCCTCTGTAGCGGGTATTTAAATCCCATTTAAAATGCTTTCAGTGATTCTACATTCTGTTTATATGAAGTGTTTTAACAGTTTGCATGTTTATTGGCTGGATGGAGCATTTAAGTGCATTTTAGGTGAATTTATGAATCACATCTGGCTGGAAAAGACAAGTGTCCAAATACTTTTGACCACACAGTGTGTATCAGCTGAAAAGCAGCAGCTTCGGATCAGTCGCGTTTCCACTGGGATTTAACTCTGAAATATTACTTTTGATTTGTATTATATGAAATATTTTATATTATATATTTGATATTTTTTGTTTGGACTTTTCTTTCCTCAGCATCGCTTGGATTTTCCTCCTGTAGCTCCGAGAGACGCCGTGTTCCAGGTGGAGGATGAAGACCCTCTGCTGGGATGAAGTGAACTTTACGACCCCTGGAACGGTAAGTTTCCGAGCTTTATTGATTTTATTTTCTTTAAAACACAGAGTTTATCATTTATTATAATTATAATTATTATTATTGAGAAAGAAATCACCAATAAAATCCCCAAACAGGCAGAAAGGTGATCAGGACCATCGGTACCGGAGTGAAGAGGGGAAAAGCGATGTTCCTCATTTTGTGTTTACTCCTGATCATTAGCATAAAGATCACAGACTTGCAGGAAAAAGTAAATAAATTTGTCTAAAATAAATAAAGAATGATAATAAAGAGTGATAATATTTCCATAAATGTTGCAGTGAGCAGAAATGGACCTTTTGGCTAATGGTGTAGGAGACATCATCATTAGCCTCATGCTAGCCGGGTTTGCTAGCGCTGCTTTTGTGTTTATTGGTTTATTAGAAACGTCTACTTTTTGACTAAAAGTTAATTAAATAAATAAATAAAATAAAGTTTACTTATAGTTCACTAAATATCTGATATTTAGACTGAGGGAGAAAACTATAAAAGCTAAGAATAGCTAGCTGTCTAGTTAGCCTAGATAATGTTGCTAAATAATTGTATTTCATGTCCTTTTCTGTATTTTGATCTACATTTATACAGTGAATGGACACTCTAGGAAATAATAAAGATGTAAAAACAGGTATAAATGTGGTAGTGAAATGTGAAATCTTTATTTACAGCGTTGTTTAATTTCATAATGCCAGCAATATCATCACTATAATATTCAATGTATCACCCAGTCATACAAATAGTGTTTTTCTCATTGTATTTGGTAAGTAAGATGTTCAGTGAATATTTCTGTGTTTAACGTGTATGTGTACTTTGATGGAGTTTGACTTTATTGGTTTTTATTTGCAGGATCAGTACAGTGCAAGTAGAGTGGAAGCACAACTTCATATCAATGAGGTGGTGTTGCAAGATTTATAGATTTTCCTCATCCAACCAGCATGCCCTAATCACACATTACAAGCTGAGACACTGCCATCAGGCAAGTCACTGTCCACTCCCATGCAGCTATAAAGATTGTGTATGCACATTTAGTAAACATTGTAAACATACATTCTCTTTGTATGATGAAAACATAAAATGTCAGTCTTTGTTTAGAATAAAGTTTGTATTAGCTACTAGATTAATATCAAACCTCATTGGTTCTTTTGATCAAATGTTGTGACACAAGAACAACTGAGGTTTGAGGTATTATGTCATTGTAACATAAAAATTGATATGATTGGTTTATTACACAAAGTTATCTTAAAGAAATGTTTAATAAAATGGCAACATGAGTGATCCACTACTTTTAAAGAATTCTTTGCTTTTTAGAGCTAATCAGCCTAGGCACTATTCATTTAAATTTTATGGAATGAAAATTTTGCATGTGTTTGGAGTGGCATGTTGGTGAGTAAATAACAATTATCTTTGGTAACCTATCCTTTAAAATCT